>NC_084575.2:26758066-26780566 GCF_033978685.3 Nerophis lumbriciformis
TACCTTGGGGTTAACCTACATTACGTAACACCTTTACTTTGTCTTCCGTGCTCTGATGCGATTTGACTTGCTTTGGCAGCTGATGTTGTTGTCTCTCCTGGTTTCCGTATGTTGTCCTTGAGGCCTTTACTGACACTAATGTGCAACTGCCGTCGAGCTTTGGACCAGAAAACCACAGTTCCACTACCATGTACAGGCCACAACCTCTGTCTTTGTCAGACGGCAGATTGTCAGAGCAGGTAACGTCTGCATTACCAATATTTATTTTTAGTCCAGAACAATAGCAACCTACCTCTTGAACAGTATCAGTCGAGGCACTAACGGTCTTTTCGGAGCCTTTTGAATGAACTCCGAGACATTAAAATTTTTTGTTTCCATGATTCTTTGTCCGAAAATTCCTTCGAAAAAACTTTTCCGCCGGTCTTACTTTGCATCGGACCTGCATCCGCCCAGATACATTCTGGTAATAACGCCATGTTCGTAGCACAATCCAAGATAATTTATTGATGCTGTCTGCTATTTAACATCAGCATAGCCATTAGAGACTGTCGGAGGCAGATATTTACATATATCCGTATTTAAGTGTTACTTCTTTATTTTCATAATCATATTAAAAAACAGCTAGTGTTCTTCTTCCAATTGTGGTCTTTTGGTTGTCTGCAAATACTGTGTGCTAACCTTGACTTTGGAATGTAAAGAGGAGAGATACTCCTTTTCCTTATCTGTTCCTGTGTCCAGCTGCGGAGGACAATGGGCATGTGTTTGGGCTAGAGAGAGAGACAAGACAACGAAGGTGGGAGGGAGAGTCACTTGATAGAAGAGAAGGTTTCCATATTTTAGATCAGACCATCTTAGCTGCGCGATTAAAAGTTCTATGCTGGACTGGTCTCATTATATTTCCAAAGCTTTGGAGATAAAATTACAAAATACCTATTCTGTCTCTGGTGGTTCTTCTACTCAGCTTTCAATGTCATAAAAGAACTTGGGAGTGGCCAGCGGCTTGAATTCCCTGGGAGGAACAACTGGTCCAAACGCAACAACGTATTATTTGTAATCTGTGCCAATATTCCAGCAGACATCAGTTAAAACAAATTATTAGGATCCACAGAGGCTAGTGTGTGTCAGGGACTGCTGTCAGTCTTGAACCCCAATGTGTTATAACTTTCCTCATTTAAAAAAAAAAAAAAAAGCTCAGCTTCCACACTCGAAAAAAATGTGCGTGATACAACCTTTAGCCCGTAAAGTCAGGCCTTCAAAATAAAAGCATGGAAGCAAAATGACAGAGTTTCGCCACAATAGGCAGTCAGGTCTTTGCACCATTTACTTTGCCTTGCCTTTTATTTTCAACTACCGATTCAAGATTCAACTACCGATTAAAGATTTAAGATGCTTTATTATTGTCCATTCTTTAACGTGTACAACACATATAAGAACTGAAATTTCATTTTCGGCACAGTCCCAATAAGAGCAGACATACATTACAGGGGGACAAGACGGGACCGCCAACGGGTCAGCCACTTACAGCGCTCCTTAAAAAAGGTGGGAAAAAGGTGACATTGGTAAAGGGGGGAAGAGTACAAAAAAATATCAGTCTAAGGCTGGACCCTCAGGAGGGGTCCAGACTGAGTCCAAGGAAAAAACCTCACATAGCATAGCACACATAAACATGATACATATAATCACAACAACTCGCAACAGAGGGGGGGATTTGGGGCCCTGGAGGCCGGCTTGCTGCTATTAAAGCGCTACTAGCCCTCCATAACCCCGAAGAGAAATTAAGCAGTGGTGAAGGCGTTGATTGGAGAAGGGGCGGGTGCGTGCATGTATGCCCAATTAACTTGGGTGAGATGTTGAAATGTTTTTGTGGACTGGGGCCGATCTCAAAGTTTGACACCAGGTGTTATTGAATAAAAGGACGGTCAAAAGCGTCCATCATTGAGGTGTCCTCGGCGGAGTTTTTCAGAACATAGCCTCAAGGCCATTCGAGGGAGTCATATCATAGATTAGGATGTTGTTTTCTTCGAGCAGTCAAAACAATGACTTGCCTGCTCTATGTCCGTGCTGGTTCCTCTCAAATTCAATTTAATTCTCCTTCTCAGCAAGCTTCTCCATGATGAGATCCATTTTGCGATTCAGATCAAAAATCGCCACAGTCTGAGTTCCCACAGCCCGGCCCAATCCTTCCATTGGGACGAACAGCCGTTGGGCTCCTTGAGTGGCTGCCATCGTCTTCCGAATTTGACGATACACCAGAGCAATGCCCAGCCCAATCAGCAGGTGCCCCGAAATCACGGTTCCAAATAGGTAGATGTCTACCACGTCCTCGATGGAAAGGACAAAGAGGCACATGATTCTCCATTTATCCCAGGAGTCTCTCATGTACCCCGCAGCAATGGTTCCATCAGGGCAGCCAGGCTCCCCCGAACCTCCTTTCCTTGTCGAAAAGACTTTGTCAATTGCGTCGAGAGTCCAGCTGACCATATCCATGTTTGATGTTTAGTTTTGAGGACAGCGCAAAGAAAGAGGCTTCAAAAAAGTTCAGACAAGACAAAACGAAGAAAGCAAGCAGGGAAAGAGGGAGAGGAGAAAAATGCGACCGCCCTCACCAAGAGGCAAGAGAGAGAAAAATATTATGTCCGCATTGCTGAAATGTAGTTTTGGACATGTGGTGAATTTTCTCTGAGTTATGAACACATTCTACCATGAATTGATTAACGTGGACCCCGACTTAAACTAGTTGAAAAACTTATTCGGGTGTTACCATTTAGTGGTCAATTGTACGTAATGTGTACTTGTCAGGTTCAAACACTGATGACATCTATGAAACAGACGAGAAGCAAGGAATCATGCAGAGACAGAGTTCAATTTGGCTCAATTGAGGAGACACGTTTTTTGGGCTGTATTCTAGTTACAGATCCTAACTACGTTCTAAAAGTCCAGCCCACGTGCTTCCTCTATTTATTTGGGAGGTCTCTGGTTACATCACTGAAGCTGTCGCTGAGGGAAAGAGTTAATCTCCACAGCTCCAGTTAGACACAATATATGATTATACAAGAAATGCAAATGTGTTGATACTGGTGATATCGCCTTGTCTCTGCTCTGTCTGCGTCACGGCAGTGTTCGGCCTTGGCTGATACGAGACTGGCTTGCAATCTTTTGGATTGCCTGCTTTGCACAGACAAAGAAAAATACCACTTCAGCACAATTGATAATAACTATAGCAACGGCCCTGAAGCATAAGAGTTGTGTGATGATATTTACATACTTATTCTAACAGTACTGTATTGTACAATCTACTAATACAAGTTTCAATCAATCAATCATTCTTTTTTATTGTAATAATTTACACAGGGTCGAAAATGCTGCTTGAGCTTCGAGAATGACTTTACCCTTGACAACCCCTATTACCCCCTCATTAGTGGTCATGATTGACTGCAGCTGATCTCTGGCAGCATGTACGATTTTGTGTGACAGAACTCACTGGATGGACGGATGCTCTTAAGATCGTCTTATTGGCCAGAGGAGCAGGGAGGCTCTGTTTGTTGCTCCAAGCCTTAGGCTGTAATGTCTTGACTTCAGGGCTAATGTCTTTATTCCCCTCCAGTGTCGAACATAAGGCTCAGGCTGTGTTTTTTTTTTTTTTGTGAGAAACTTTCGATTCAATGCGATATCTGCATAAAGTTGATTTCTCTGAATTAAAATTGCTAAAAATGGTAGAACTTCTCATAGATTTTATGCAATTCAAAAGATAGTTTACAAAACTCAAAACCAGTGAAGTTGGCACCTTGTGTAATTCCTAAATAAAAACAGAATACAATGATTTGCAAATCCTTATATTCAATGCAACTCCTCAGCCTTCCCGGTAAGGTCTATTCGGGTGTACTGGAGAGGAGGCTACGCCGGATAGTCGAACCTCGGATTCAAGAGGAACAGTGTGGTTTTCGTCCTGGTCGTGGAACTGTGGACCAGCTCTATACTCTCGGCAGGGTCCTTGAGGGTGCATGGGAGTTTGCCCAACCAGTCTACATGTGCTTGGTGGACTTGGAGAAGGCATTCGACCGTGTACCCCGGGAAGTCCTGTGGGGAGTGCTCAGAGAGTATGGGGTAACGGACTGTCTTATTGGGGCGGTTCGCTCCCTGTAAAATCAGTGTCAGAGCTTGGTCCGCATTGCTGGCAGTAAGTCGGACCCGTTTCCAGTGAGGGTTGGTCTCCGCCAGGGCCGCCCTTTGTCACCGATTCTGTTCATAACCTTTATGGACAGAATTTCTAGGCGCAGTCAGGGCGTTGAGGGTATCTGGTTTGGTGGCTGCAGGATTAGGTCTCTGCTTTTTGCAGATGATGTGGTCCTGATGGCTTCATCTGGCCAGCATCTTCAGCTCTCACTTGATCGGTTCGCAGCCGAGTGTGAAGCGACTGGGATGGGAATCAGCACCTCCAAGTCCGAGTCCATGGTTCTCGCCCGGAAAAGGGTGGAGTGCCATCTCCGGGTTGGGGAGGAGATCTTGCCCCAAGTGAAGGAGTTCAAGTACCTCGGAGTCTTGTTCACGAGTGAGGGAAGAGTGGATCGTGAGATCGACAGGCGGATCGGTGCGGCGTCTTCAGTAATGCGGACGCTGTATCGATCTGTTGTAGTGAAGAAGGAGCTGAGCCGGAAGGCAAAGCTCTCGATTTACCAGTCGATCTACGTACCCGTGATCTTTTCCTTTTGGTCATGACCCAACGGGCATCTGGTCAGGATGCCACCCGAACGCCTCCCTAGGGAGGTGTTAAGGGCACGTCCGACTGGTAGGAGGCCACGGGGAAGACCCAGGACACGTTGGGAAGACTATATATCCCGGCTGGCCTGGGAACGCCTCGGGATCCCCCGGGAGGAGCTGGACGAAGTGGCTGGGGAGAGGGAAGTCTGGGCTTCCCTGCTTAGGCTGCTGCCCCCGCGACCCGACCTCGGATAAGCGGAAGAAGATGGATGGATGGATATATTCAATTGAACACATGGCAAAGACAAGATATGCAATATTTGAACTGAGAAACTTGTTTTATTTTGCAAATATTCACTAACTTAATTGTTCAAACTGTTGATCTTAAACACGACATTTATGTCAAAATAGCTTGTCTGAAATTCCACATTTGCAGCTTTGTGTCACGCCGACCTCACTCTTCCGAATTCCGTCTATTATCCAACGTTTCACCCTCTTCTTCGTGTTGGCTTCTCGAAGCAGCAGTTCTTCCTCCGTATATTCAGCTTCAAAAAGACAGGGTTGTGAATCCTCATTTGTCCAAAAATAGTGGTCTTTGTTGTCCATTACCAGAGTCTTACCATGAATAGAACAGACTTTGTTTCCGGAAGTAGGAACACTCATTTGTTGCCAGAAGTTGGAAGTGTGCTGCAATGGAAACGGAAATTAGTAGTTGGTTAAGGCATAGATTAAAATGACTAAAATACAGTAAATGTACATATTACAAAATTGTTTTTTTCATCATCTTTAAAATCCTGATTGAAAAAAAAGATGTGTTCTTGTCTGTCATCATGATATGCGAAATTCCCCGAAAAGTGCAGTTCCCCTTTAATAAGCCCCAAAGTTATCTATAATTATAAAATGATGTTGCTGAATAGACAATACAGCAAATGTTTTTTTTTATTTCTGACAGTCCAAAATGTTGACACACACATGTATGACGGGGGATTCTCCTCTGTCTTCTTGCTCGTCCTTCTGACACGCGCTAAATAAAAACGAGTGTTGATAAATCACATTGCGTGTGCCAAATGATAAAATGTGCACATTCATGACGACAGAGACGCAAAATGGATTGCACACCTTTTTTCTGCTCGCTTAACAGACGTAATCCACTTTGCACGCGTTTAATAGATCAGCTTTTGTCAGGTTCAAACACTGATGACATCTATTAAACAGACGAGAAGCAAGGAATCATGCAGAGACAGAGTTGGATTAGGCTCAATTGATGAGACACGTTTTTTGGACTGTACTCTAGTTACAGATGCAAACTACGTTCTAAAAGTCCAGCCCACATGCTTCCTCTATATCAGTCGTGATATCGCCTTGTCTCTGCTCTGTCTCCGTCACGGCAGTGTTCGGCCTTGGCAGTCAGCAGTCCGTTCTTGGACAGAGACACTGATACCAGACTGGCTTGCAATCGTTTGGATTGCCAGCTTTGCACAGACAAAGAAAAATAAAATTTCAGCACAATTGATAATAACTATAGCAACGGCCCTTAAGCATAAGAGTTGTGTGATAATATATACATAAATATTCTAACACTTTGCGTGTGCTATCAGGTTTGCACGTGTTTTAGTGCACACAAACCTGCAGTAAATCAGGTGCTTAGAGTGTAAACACCAAATAAAAATATATCACCGATAAGTTATCACTGAATTGGTATGTTGTAGCTGTGGAATTAGTATTATTATGTTTGTAAATATATTTTTTTTGTGTAAAAAACATATTTTGCAGGTAATTATAAAACTGTGGATCGACAGTTTATATGTAAGAAGAGCACAACTCAGCATAACTATTATGGAACATATTGGTATGATACAGAGGCGACCATGCATGAAAAAAAAAAAAAAAAGAAGAAGAAGTTCACCCTGTTTACCCTCATCCATTTTGAATTGTTGACACACCACAGCACAGGTTGAATCACAGGGGAACGAGACTCCTGCTGTGACTCACACATGGGTACGTCTTTGGTTAATCACACTGCTGTTCAGTTTGGAGCGCCACTCTCAGTCAACAAAACATGCCTATTATGCCTGAATTTGCAAGGGCCTTTTTTCAGAGAGTTGCGAATTACTGTAGAGAAGGGATTAATATGGTGAGAGGTAGAGGGTGCGGGGGGGTGATCATTTTGCAATGCGGTCTGCTGAAAATGAAGGAAAGCGCCACTCTACATGGTCAAAGTTGGAATAGCCACAAAACACATGTTAAGATATTCAACACTTCACTGTTATCTGGTGGCTAAAGTGGATAGTGCACACCCCCCAATTCGTCACTTTTCATGTGTCAGGTAAACCGCGACGAATGGGGTCGTATGCATCCCCTTCCTACTGTATTGAGGCTTATTTTTATGTCAATAACAATGAATCAACTTGTGATTTTCTGAATTTAATATTAGAGATGTCCGATAATGGCTTTTTTGCCGATATCCGATATTCCGATATTGTCTAACTCTTAATTACCGATACCGATATCAACCGATACCGGTATATACAGTCGTGGAATTAACACATTATTATGCCTAATTTTGTTGTGATGCCCCGCTGGATGCATTAAACAATGTAACAAGGTTTTTCAAAATAAATCAACACAAGTTATGGAAAAAAAATGCCAACATGGCACTGCCATATTTATTATTGAAGTCACAAAGTGCATTATTTTTTTTTAACATGTCTCAAAACAGCAGCTTGGAATTTTTGGACATGAGGAGGTTGAGGTGGGGGGAGGGAGTAGGGGGGTAGCGGGGGGTGTATATTGCAGCGTCCCGGAAGAGTTAGTGCTGCAAGGGGTTCTGGGTATTTGTTCTGTTGTGTTTATGTTGTGTTACGGTGCGGATGTTCTCCCGAAATGTGTCATTCTTGTTTGGTGTGGGTTCACAGTGTGGCGCATATTTGTAACAGTGTTAAAGTTGTTTATACGGCCACCCTCAGTGTGACCTGTGTGGCTGTTGACCAATTATTATGCCTTGCATTCACTTGTGTGTGTGAAAAGCCGTAGATATTATGTGATTAAGGTTTATTGGCGCTCTGTACTTCTCCATACGTCCGTGTACACAGCGGCGTTTTAAAAAGTCATACATTTTACTTTTTGAAACCGATACCGATAATTTTGAAACCGATACTGATAATTTCCGATATTACATTTCAAAGCATTTATCGGCCGATAATATCGGCAGTCCGATTTAATCGGACATCTCTATTTAATATCATTGTTTTAACAACAAACCATAACAACAAAAAGCTAATGATTTAAAAAAGAAAGGAAACAAATAATATATTGATGTTTTACTCATTTTATACCAGACAAACTTAAAAGTAGACACTGGATGGCAGTAAAAGCATACACTCTGAGTTCATTGTCAAATTATCGTACCGTTTTAATGAATTATAACTGATAATAGTACTTATAAATATAGAAAGAATCAAAGGCTTCCTTGTCGTCCACAAGTTGCAGACATTTTCCGTGCGTCTACAGTGCGCTTGGAAAGTGTTTGTCCACTTCAAACATTCATTAATGTTCCAATACATTCACCCCCGCACACGATAAGAGCATGCGTGCGCTGTTGTGAACGATCTTCAGTGCTATTTTCAGTCGGCTAATGAGAGCCGACGATAGATTTTCATCGCACATCAACACCCGTCATTTCAATGTCACGTCCCGCCCGTTAAATATGTGTGGTGGTCAAGCGAGCTTTGTTCTCAATGGGTACTAGCAGGGTTTCCCCGAGATTGCCTCTGTACGTGGTGGTGGAGGCGCGGCTAGGGCATACTTGCCAACCTTGAGACCTCCGATTTCGGGAGGTGGGGTATGGGGGGCGTGGTCGGGGTGGCTGGGGGCGTGGTTGGGGGCGTGGCTAAGAGGGGAGGAGTATATTTACAGCTAGAATTCACCAAGTCAAGTATTTCATATATATATATATATATATATATATATAAGAAATACTTTACTTTCAGTGAATTCTAGCTATATATATAATTATTTTATTATATATATATATATATATATATATACATATATATATATATATATATATATAAATAAAAGAAATACTTGAATTCAGTGTTCATTTATTTACACATATACACACACATAACACTCATCTACTCATTGTTGAGTTAAGGGTTGACTTGTACATCCTTGTTCTATTCTCTGTCACTATTTTTCTAACCATGCTGAACACCCTTTCGCAGGTACCCAGAAAGGTTTCGAGTACCACCAAAAAAACTGAATCTCTGAAGACAGTATAAAAACCTGTGTTAAAAGTGTACACATACTGTTTGTTATTGCATGTTATTGTTTACAAATGAGGGTTAAGAGTTCAGTACTAAAAAAAAAAAAAGAAAAATGTGGCTTAAGTACAGTTTTTTTTAATTTAGCTGCTGCATTTTTTTGGTTGGGTTGTTTATTTATTTTGAGGAACTTCTACATTTCTAAAAGGGGAGGAATGTTATAGAGTGATCTATGTTTGTCTGTTGCCATCTCCTGGTGAATGTTGGCTATAGCGTACTGGGGTTACTTTTTGGTTGGCCAACGATTTACGTGGTGTTGCGCACCTGACGTCAAGTGTGTGAGTCTGTTCTGAAGTCTACAGTAAAGAGACATACTTCATCACCTCGCCTGGTTATTGCCTCCAACTCAATATATTACAACAACATTGCTGTTTACAGCAGACGAACTGCTTTACGGTAGAATAAAACATGACTGCTGTTGTTGTGTGTTGTTACCGCGCTGGGAGGACGTTAATGAAACTGGCTAACAATAAACCCACATAAGAAACCAAGAACTCGCCCTCGATCATTCTACAGTTATAACGTGTGTTGTGGGAAAGCGGACGTGAATACAGGCTGTTGACACGTCACTCAGGTCCGCATGGAGCTGGAGGGGGCGTGGCTCCCAGCTCTGCCTGAATTTCGGGAGATTTTAGGGAGAAAATTTGTCCCGGGAGGTTTTCGGGAGAGACGCTGAATTTCGGGAGTCTGCCGGAAAATCCAGGAGGGTTGGCAAGTATGGGCTAGGGTCGTGGTCAGTATGACATCATATATATGACATGATAATTTTGATTTGCAATGATGTATATATTTTCTTTAAAAAGGCTAATCAAATGTTGTATGTATATGTAAAAACAAATATTAGTGTTCTGAATAGAGATGTCCGATAATATCGGCCTGCCGATATTATCGGCCGATAAATTATCGGTATCGTTTTTTTTTATTATCGGTATCGTTTGTTTGTTTTTTTTATTTTTTTTTTAATTAACATAAAAAACACAAGATACACTTACAACCTAAAAAACCTCCCTCCCCCATTTACACTCATTCACACAAAAGGGTTGTTTCTTTCTGTTATTAATATTCTGGTTCCTACATTATATATCAATATATATCAATACAGTCTGCAAGGGATACAGTCCGTAAGCACACATGATTGTGCGTGCTGCTGGTTCACTAATAGTACTAACCTTTAACAGTTAATTTTAGTAATTTTCATTAATTACTAGTTTCAATGTAACTGTTTTTATACTGTTTTACTTTCTTTTTTATTAAAAACATTATTTAAAAAACTTATTTTATTTTATTCATTTTTTTTAAAAGTACCTTATCTTCACCATACCAGGTTGTCCAAATTAGGCATAATAATGTGTTAATTCCACGACTGCATATATCGGTTGATATCGGTATCGGTAATTAAAGAGTTGGACAATATCGGAATATCGGATAGCGGCAAAAAGCCATTATCAAACATCCCTAGTTGTGAATAATATATTTATGTTTCCCTATATCCTATATGTCAAATTCAAGGCCCGCGGGAAAGATCCGGCCCAGAAATGAATAATCTATGGCACCGGGCCGCGGACCGATTGGTACCGGGCCGCACAAGAAAAAATAAATAAATAAATAAATAAATATATATATATATATATATATATATATATATATATATGTCTTAATAAGGTTATCCAAAAAATAGTGCTCGATACCGTAGTAGAGTGCAATATATGTATGTGTGGGGAAGAAAAAAAAATCACAAGACTATTTCATCTCTACAGGCCTGTTTCATGAGGAGGGGTTCCCTCAATCATCAGGAGATGATTGAGGGAACCCCCCCTCATGAAACAGGCCTGTAGAGATGAAATAGTCTTGTGATTTTTTTTCCCACACACATATATATATATATATATATATATATATATATATATATATATATATATATATATATATATATATATATATTTTTTTTTTTTTTTTTTTTTTAATAAATTAACATAAAAAAACAATATATACACTATATATCAATGTATATCAATACAGTCTGCAGGGATACAGTCCGTAAGCACACATGATTGTATTTCTTTATAAAAAAATTAATTAAAAAATATAATTATCTTATATAATATAAGATATTTGATTAGTTTTAGAACCGGCCCTTGATTATTGTTACATGTTTTCGTCCTTGCTTCGTCTACACTAAAAACAAACATAAGTTTGGATTTGAAAGTTAGACATTTTCTTAACCAAATTGTTTTGCTGAAGGAACAGTTGGGCAATTGTGGGACACTTGCTGCAACGTGAGGGATGGGACATACACCAATCAGTTTTAAAACCTATTATTTTAGCCACTGACTGTTTTCTGCTCCTTTGCCTGACATTTATTTCAGCGAAAAATTGTGACGTCAACCTTTCCACGACGAAAAGGTCGGATAAACGCGACCTGAGTGCTCAGACGGCAGCCAGTGTCAGATACATATGATTTATGACCGCGTACGAAAGAGGCCTGGGTCGGATAAAAAAAAAAAAAAAAAAAAATCAGATACAGGTCATATACTGTGTGGGCGGTAAAATGGGAATATATCTGCTGTAGTGTCTGTGTGGGAAGTATGAGATTCACTTTTGAGTGCGCTTCCGTCGTAACTCTCCGAGTCTAATGATAGGAATTGACTTCCAGCAGAAATAGAGTGTCTGCTTCAGTGAATAAGCTTTTAATTAAATGCCGAGCATTTCTGATTTGCTGCCTGCAAATGCCACCTGTTGTGTAAATCAAAATGAACCTACTGAGCTGGAGCAAGTTTTGCAAGTGTAAATCTGTGATTGGTAAACACTTTTAGCACAGAAGGATGCCGCAGCGATGCATTCACCGATAGTCTTGCAGACATTCTTAACCATAGGGCTCGTGTTGGGCAACGAGCGCTCCCTGGAGCAGTGTTTTGCAACCTTTTTTGATCCAAGACACGTTTTTTGCGTTGAAAAAAATCCAGAGGCACACCACCAGCAGAAATCATTAAAAAAAACGAAACTCAATTGACAGTAAAAAGTCATCGCAATTGTTGGATATGACTTTAAACCAGTGGTTCTTATGTAACCTGTATGTTACTTCAATAAAGCACTGTACAAGTACTAAATAAAACAGTGTATGATATGTCTGGGCTATATCAGAAGAACTAAATTCAGCTCTAGGAATGGAGAGTAATAAAGACTGAACACAGGATTTATGTTTAAGTGGTACCAAATTATATTAAAGAATAATAGGAAAAATAACAAACATTAAACATGTAAATTCAAATGGCCATTCACATATACATCAATTCACACAACGTTCAGTTATTTACAACATCAGTATACGTGATTTAGTCCTTGTTTTTTACCAACGATGGTATGAGCGCAACACAAATACATAGTTCATTAAATGGCCCCGCTAAGTCCACGTTGTGGTGGCAGTGTCCAGAGGGGTTTTAGTGAAGGGACGGGGAAAAAGTGAAGGTTCAGGAGGACCGCAATGAACTCGTTGCGTTTTGGCAAAAAGAAGGGAAAAACAGAGGGCGGCTGCTGAGAAGCCTCCTACCTACCAGTTCGGTTGGGTGGATTCAGTTCAAGTAGTTCGGTTCCAGGCATAAAGCTTCAGACTCTAGTTCAGGGGCTCTAAGCTCGCCATCCAACCTGGCCAATTCCGCAGATAAATCACTCTCAAACACTCCCGCGGACGACCCACGGCTCCGGTAGTCGGCTCCTGCAGCAACCTCATACAGTGTGTTCCTCTCGCTCTCCCCGGTAGCAGCTGACTTCCGGGTTTTATGCTGTCTGCCAGCCGCGTTAAGTCACGTGACCGCGTGACGTAATGACGCACGCAAGAACAGCTTAGATGACGAAAAATAAATAGAAAGGATATTTAAATGGGGTTTTGTCACCCGGGTTACACTTAACCTGGGTTCGATCGAACCCTAGGGGTTCGGTGGAGCCTCCGCCGCGGAGGTCAAGACACAACCGACTCATCATGCACGTAAAAACTTCTCCCTATCGGCATATTACGGATACGGCAACAGCAGAAGTCAAACTGATTTGCAGGTGTGTAATTTGTCGTGAGTTCATGCACTGTGTTGGTTTTGTTCTTTGAACAAGGTGATGTTCATGCACAGTTCATTTTGTGCACCAGTAATCATATCATTTTGTCTTGAATTTGAAAAAAAAAAACATTTTATTTTTCACTAAAGAAAGGTTCGGTGAATGCGCATATGAAACTGGTGGGGTTCGGTACCTCCAACAAGGTTAAGAACCACTGTTTTAAACCATAACCAACCATGCATCACTATAGCTCTTGTCTCAAAGTAGGTGTACTGTCACGACCTGTCACATCACGCCCTGACTTATTTGGACTTTTTTGCTGTTTTCCTGTGTGTAGTGTTTTAGTTTTTGTCTTGCGCTCCTATTTTGGTGGCTTTTTCTTTTTGGGGGTTATTTTCCTGTAGCAGTTTCGTGTCTTCTTTTGAGCGATATTTCCCGCATCTGCTTTGTTTTAGCAATCAAGAATATTTCAGTTGTTTTTATCCTTCTTTCTGGGGACATTGTTGATTGTCGTGTCATGCTCGGATGTACATCGTGGACTCTGTCTTTGCTCCACAGTAAGTCTTTGCTGTCGTCCAGCATTCTGTTTTTGTGTACTTTGTAGCCAGTTTTGCTTTAGTCTCGTTCTGCATAGCCTTCCCTAAGCTTCACTGCCTTTTCTTAAGGGCACTCACCTTTTGTTTATTTTTGGTTTAAGCATTAGACACCTTTTTCACCTGCACCCTGCATCCCGCTGTTCCCGACATCTACAAAGCAATTAGCTACCGGCTGCCACCTATTGATATAGAAGAGTATTACACGGTTACTCTGCCGAGCTCTAGACAGCACCGACACTCAACAACAATAATTTCCAGACTATAATTACTTGTTTTCAAAAAATATTTTTAACCCAAATAGGTGAAATTAGATAATCTCCCACTGTTTTAACCCATAAACAACCATGCATCACTATAGCTCTTGTCTCAAAGTAGGTGTACTGTCACGACCTGTCACATCACGCCCTGACTTATTTGGACTTTTTTGCTGTTTTCCTGTGTGTAGTGTTTTAGTTTTTGTCTTGCGCTCCTATTTTGGTGGCTTTTTCTTTTTTGGGGTTATTTTCCTGTAGCAGTTTTGTGTCTTCTTTTGAGCGATATTTCCCGCATCTACTTTGTTTTAGCAATCAAGAATATATTTCAGTTGTTTTTATCCTTCTTTCTGGGGACATTGTTGATTGTCGTGTCATGTTCGGATGTACATCGTGGACGCCGTCTTTGCTCCACAGTAAGTCTTTGCTGTCGTCCAGCATTCTGTTTTTGTTTACTTTGTAGCCAGTTTTGCTTTAGTCTCGTTCTGCATAGCCTTCCCTAAGCTTCAATGCCTTTTCTTAGGGGCACTCACCTTTTGTTTATTTTTGGTTTAAGCATTAGACACCTTTTTTACCTTCACCCTGCCTCCCGCTGTTCCCGACATCTACAAAAAAATTAGCTACCGGCTGCCACCTACTGATATAGAAGAGTATTACACGGTTACTCTGCCGAGCTGTAGACAGCACCGACACTCAACAACAATAATTTGCAGACTATAATTACTGGTTTTCAAAAAATATTTTTAACCCAAATAGGTGAAATTAGATAATCTCCCACTGTTTTAAACCATAACCAACCATGCATCACTATAGCTCTTGTCTCAAAGTAGGTGTACTGTCACGACCTGTCACATCACGCCCTGACTTATTTTGACTTTTTTGCTGTTTTCCTGTGTGTAGTGTTTTAGTTCTTGTCTTGCGCTCCTATTTTGGTGGCTTTTTCTTTTTTGGGGTTATTTTCCTGTAGCAGTTTCGTGTCTTCTTTTGAGCGATATTTCCCGCATCTACTTTGTTTTAGCAAACAAGAATATTTCAGTTGTTTTTATCTTTCTTTCTGGGGACATTGTTGATTGTCGTGTCATGTTTCGGATGTACATCGTGGACGCCGTCTTTGCTCCACAGTAAGTCTTTGCTGTCGTCCAGCATTTTGTTTTGTTTACTTTGTAGCAGTGACGTGCGGTGAGGTTCATGGCTGGTGAGGCACTGACTTCATCACAGTCAGATTTACAAACATATGAACCCTAAAGAGTATCTTATTCACCATTTGATTGGCAGCAGTTAACGGATTATGTTTAAAAGCTCATACCAGCATTCTTCCCTGCTTGGCACTCAGCATCAAGGGTTGGAATTGGGGGTTGAATCACCAACAATTATTCCCGGGCGCGGCGCCGCTGCTGCCCACTGCTCCCCTCACATCCCAGGGGGTGATCAAGGGATGGGTCAAATGCAGAGGACAAATTTCACCACACCTAGTGTGTGTGTGACAATCATTGGTACTTTAACTTAACTTTAACTTTACACATACAAACTGTAGCACACAAAAAAACACATTTAATAAAAAAAAACGTTATTATGGTCTTACCTTTACTTATAAGTGCGGGAACAGTGGTGTTGGTGTTGGAGGAGTTGTGAATGAATGAAATATGAAATCCGTGCTGCAGTCTGCAGGTGTACCTAATGTTGTGTCCCTGCAGTCGTTCACGGCTCCTCCGGCGCGAGCAATGTTGTTTTTGCACTTTTTGGCTTCTTGTTAAGTTACTTTTTCTGGGTGGATTCGGTCTTGCACGTGGAGGGTTTGGGTGTGGGCTTTGGTTGATGTGGCGCTCCCGTCGGGGTGTGCATTCTGCGGCGAAGGTGCCTTAACCGGCACCAGGAGGCGGGGTTACGCGAGCCTCAGCCAGTGCGTCTTCGCAGCAGTTTTATGATCGCTCAGCACAAGAAATACGTTACACACATACAGTTGTTGACAAAATACACTGTACATTATATACCTCAGCTAACTAAACTATGGAAATGTATAATATAATTCATATAGCAATACGGTCTCACTGCACAGCAGGCCAGCAGTTAGCCGAGTCCGCAATCCATGTTGAGGCACTGAGTGACTTGCCTCAACTGGCTGCTGATCACCACACCGTCTCTTCTCAGTATTTGAACGGCAAATGTAAAAATTACGCGATTTTGAATAAAAATAATCTAAAACTGGTGAAGTTAAATGGAAAATAACTTTATAGTATAATCACTGGATACATATAACAATTTAATTTTTTTTTTTTCTTTTTACATTTTTTTTCTTTCCATGATGAGGCAGGTGAGGCGGGGCCTCACCTGCCTCTAGTGACTGCCCGTCACTGCTTTGTAGCCAGTTTTGCTTTAATCTCGTTCTGCATAGCCTTCCCTCAGCTTCAATGCCTTGTCTTAAGGGCACTCAACTTTTGTTTATTTTTGGTTTAAGCATTAGACACCTTTTTTACCTGCACCCTGCCTCCCGCTGTTCCCGACATCTACAAAGCAATTAGCTACCGGCTGCCACCTACTGATATAGAAGAGTATTACACGGTTACTCTGCCGAGCTCTAGACAGCACCGACACTCAACAACAATAATTTGCAGACTATAATTACTGGTTTTCAAAAAATATTTTTAACCCAAATAGGTGAAATTAGATAATCTCCCACGGCACACCAGACTGTATCTCGGCACAGTGGTTGAAAAACACTGCCCTATAGGGCAGCAAAAACTAATTAGTTTTCTTAGCTGTGGCCTGTATAATATTTTTGGATAAGCATTGATACATTGTATCAATGTCTTATGCTTGCTGGTATACGACAACATTATTGTACTGTGGCCTGAATATCGTTATAAGATCGTACGGTCACATGAGACTTTGATATCGTTACTTATTTTTCTAATCAGCCTGACCTAAGTCTTGATAATAATCTTTGTAGTAAACACGTGGTTTCATATCATTTGAGTAGGTTAGATATAATTATTGAATACAATTAAAACCCAAAATAAGATTACCAATACAGTGTTAATAATTGAGTGGGACCCAAGCCGTTCTGTAGTGTAAAGGTAGGGGCCCCTACGTCAAAAAGGTTAAGAAACCCTGATCTAAACTATAGGGATAGGCACCAAAGCTAAATTTGCACCGGTATGGTAGTAACCAGATCGAAAACAAGCACTCAGAGCCTGACGCTCTTTTTAACTTTTATTGACGATTTTAACACGCCGAGAGCAGCCCTAACATTGTATGCGCCGCAGTGATAATGTCCAAATTGTATTTCCTCGTTATGCACCAATGACGGTTACAGCAAGCAAGGTTGCATTCAGGAACACTCCGAATTTTCAGCATCAAACATGACATCTCAAGTCGGTCGTATTTTTACACGTTCTCCATGTTCTGTATTGCTGCAATAATTATGACTATTGTTTATTTTTTTATATATTGTTACTTAGTTATTAGTTAGTGTGTATAATTGAAGTATTTGAATTACTAGTCTGTCCATTTACAATGTCACAAAAATAAAAAGGCATTAGTGTTTTTTACAAAAATGTGAATGTTTTCTATTTTTTAAATACACTGTTTAAGCAACGGCATCATTTTTAAAGTACCGATTTTGTACTAGTACGGCTTAAAATTAGGGATGTCCGATAATGGCTTTTTGACGATATCCGATATTGTCCAACTCTTTAATTACAGATACCAATATCAACCGATATATGCAGTCGTGGAATTAACTCATTATTATGCCTAATTTGGACAACCTGGTATGGTGAAGATAAGGTACTTTTTAAAAAAAATTAATAAAATAAGATAAATAAATTAAAAACATTTTCTTGAATAAAAAATAAAGTAAAATAATGTAAAAACAGTTACATAGAAACTAGTAATTAATGAAAATTAGTAAAATGAACTGTTAAAGGTTAGTACTATTAGTGGATCAGCAGCACGCACAATCATGTGTGCTTACGGACTGTATCCCTTGCAGTCTGTATTGATATATATTGATATATAATGTAGGAACCAGCATTGGCGTTGTTAGGCATATTTTAGGGGGGCTCAAGCCCCCCTAAAATATTCTTAAGCCCCCCTAAATAATTTGGTGTTTTTTTTTTTTTTTACAAATACATGCCGACATAGTCATTATAAAGTGGCCCGAATATGAGTTTAAATAAATAATCATATAACCTGTTATTATTCACTCAGTTTCCCCTCACTTCGTAGCGTAAGGTAGAGAGCCCCTTTCGTGCGTCGGTATCCAATCCATTCCACTTGTTCATATAGAAAATGCCCACATCACTCAATTCCAGTCCGCATTTTCTCTGCGACCTTGCTTGCGGTCCTGCAGGTGTACGAAGCACATTATCTTCCTTTACAATGAGTGAAGCTGCACGAAACCCTGTGTGCGCAATTGTAAATAATTTAGTTTTTAAGTTTTGTGTTTCTTGTAGAATCTATATAAAGTAATATACATTAGCCTATTGTTAAAATAATGAAAAAAAACATAATTAAATATATTTGTTTTATTGTATTGTTACATTAATAGCTGTTGTATTATTATAGGATGGCTTGTTAAACATTTCATAGGATTTTCAGAGGGAGGAAAAACCAAGACATTTAATACAAAATGTAAAATGAATAAATACATAAAAAGAAAAAGAAAAAAATGGTTAAAAGCCATCGTCCCGGGGAGCATTTCATTTCGTCCCGTGCATTTTTTTAAAATAATAATAATAACAATGAATAATTTCTAAGTCTTTGTTAGCCGTTTGTGAAGTTTTGTGCTTGCCCGTAACGTTCGCTCGCATCCTGTGCATCTCCTGGGGGCTAAGCTCCCCCCCTGTCCTTAAAAGCTAGTGACGCCCCTGGGAACCAGAATATTAATAACAGAAAGAAACAACCCTTTTGTGTGAATGAGTGTGAATGGGGGAGGAAGGTTTTTTGGGTTGGTGCACTAATTGTAAGTGTATCTTGTGTTTTTTATGTTGATTTAATAAAAAAAAACAAAAAAAAAAACGATACCGATAATAAAAAAAACGATACCGATAATTTCCCATATTACATTTTAACGCATTTATCGGCAGGCCGATTTTATCGGACATCCCTACTTAAAATAGAATTAAACCATACCCATCCCTGATCATTTGTTTTTCGACCTATGGACATTACTTTACTTGCGCAATAGTTTAGGTCCTGTTTCAATTTCAGCCGGACTTTGACAATGCAGTGGATTTCTACCTCACCTGTACTCATTACACCAAATACTTTGACATAGCTGTATTTGTAGAAATTAAAGCGCTCCGTCCATGACCCAGTTTGAGGTGAAAGTGTGTTTACAGAATTTGAAAACATTCAGCTAAAAAAAGATTATTTTCACACTATACAAACAATTGTAACCATGTTGGTTTGATACATGGCATATATCTTTGTGTAAAATATTGTATCATGCTTCATCTGTCCTACTGAGAACCCTCCAGAGTATGGGCCAGTGCAGTGTCATAGAGACTGAGGTGTTCTGGGAGCCAATTCCCAATGATCCCCGCAACAAGATCATGCATGTGAGGTATAGCAAATAAAACTGTATGGTAATACCTCAAGGAATACTGACACATGGCATAAATAGACATTCATGTCAGACTGCTTGACAGTACAAGAAGACGGCATTCATTTGAATAAAACCGCCATTGGCATCAGCACGAAAGTATTCTGACTGCCTTCTGATGGTTGAGAGGCAGACTTCAGGCAGGCTTATCTAAAAAGTTGCAGTTTGTTGGGAACTTTTGGAGTCTGCCATACATCTCGGTGCGTCACGAGAAACACTGGGCTGGGACCTGGCTTTAGAAAGCTTAGGTGGAAATAACTCGTTCCTATAGTAGGGCTGCGAATCTTTGGGTGTCCCACGATTCGATTCCATATCGATTCTTGGGGTCACGGTTCGATTCTAAATAGATTTTTTTTCGATTCAACACGGTTCTTGATTCAAAAACTTCAGGCTGAAGAAGGAGTCATATCGGGTTATTTTGGCTCATGGGACTCCTGAGGCAGCAGACAGGTACCGACAGGCCAAGCGGTGTGCGGCTTCAGCGGTCGCGGAGGCAAAAACTCGGACATGGGAGGAGTTCGGGGAGGCCATGGAAAAAGACTTCCGAACGGCTTCGAAGCAATTCTGGACCACCATCCGCCGCCTCAGGAAGGGGAAGCAGTGCAGTGTCAACACCGTGTATGGCGGGGATGGTGCTCTGCTGACCTCGACTGCGGATGTTGTGGATCGGTGGAGGGAATACTTCGAAGACCTCCTCAATCCTACCAGCACGTCTTCCTCCTATATATATATATATATATATATATATATATATATATATATATATATATATATATATATATATATATATATATATATATATATATATATATATATATATATATATATATATATATATATCGTTTGACAGCCCTATATATATATATATATATATATATATATATATATATATATATATATATATATATATATATATATATATATATATATATATATATATATGTCTTAATAAGGTTATCCAAAAAATAGTGCTCGATACCGTAGTAGAGCGCAATATATGTATGTGTGGGGAAAAAAAATCACAAGACTATTTCATCTCTACAGGCCTGTTTCATGAGGGGGGTACCCTCAATCGTCAGGAGATTTTAATGGGAGCATTCGCATACCATGGTTTATATAGGGCAGAGAGTGGGTGGGTACAGGCTGGCCTAGGGGCGTGGTGATTGGTTCATGTGTTACCTAGGAGGTGTTTCCGTCTATGGCGGCATGTTGTTACAATTTCGCTGCGCTTGTTGAGGGATGACAGGTCAACGGGGGATGCTTACAAACATCAGTTGTCTACCAATCTAAGGTAATACGCAAGGACATTAACACATCCGACACATATGTAGGATTAACCGAGGGTGAATTCAAAACCAGATGGAACAACCACAAGGCTTCTTTCAGGAACAAAAACCTGCGAAATACCACAGAACTCAGCAAACACATTTGGGACCTCAAAGACAATAATGTTGAATATTCAATAACATGGCAAATTCTTGCATCCAGCACACCTTACAATAGTGGTAATAAAAGATGCAACCTATGCTTGAAAGAGAAACTGTTTATTATCTACCGTCCAGACCTGTCATCCCTCAACAAGCGCAGCGAAATTGTAACAACATGCCGCCATAGACGGAAACACCTCCTAGGTAACACATGAACCAATCACCACGCCCCTAGGCCAGCCTGTACCCACCCACTCTGTGCCCTATATAAACCATGGTATGCGAATGCTCCCATTAAAATCTCCTGACGATTGAGGGTACCCCCCTCATGAAACAGGCCTGTAGAGATGAAATAGTCTTGTGATTTTTTTTCCCCACACATACATATATATATATATATATATATATATATATATATATATATATATATATATATATATATATATATATATATATATATATATATATATATATATAGGGCTGTCAAACGATTAAAATATTTAATAGCATTTTCTTTAAAGTTAACTCAAAATTAGTCCCAATAATCGCAGATAAGTATAATTTTTCATTATTAATAAGTGTACCCTAGACAGATGATTTTCAGGGGGCGGGGGATTTCTGTAACCTGTGATATATCTACCTGTAAAAAATGCTTCTGATATTATTTCGCTTCAAAATAAACCTCGGTGGAACTTTAAATAAAACTGCGTTAATTAGTTAGTATTACAGTGACAAATTGTCTTATCATTGGCGCACATCAAGTGTAAAATAGCATCTTAAAGCGAAACATGAACGCGAGGATGGCGCCACTACCATTAACGCTACTTAAATAGGGTTTCCAAATGTCCCTTGCAAAATAAATCATCCCGTATTTAGAAACAAAAGGACGCGTTGTGCATTGAGCTGTCAAGTGACGCACTATTTCCAGTATTTCTGTGAAGTAAGTGGCCGACACAGCCGATTATTTTGTTTTCATGTTCCTGGGCTGGGGCGCCCTGTAAAATCAAAAGGTAAATCGTGACGTCACACGCCAGTTTTGACTCGGCAGTTTGGCCACAGTCGCAGGCATCTTCTCAGTGCAGCAGATAACTCAAGTAAGTGTATAAAAGTTCAAATAGAAGAGTTCTGCTGTCTATGGTTGCAATAAAAGAGTGCAGTTGGTCCGAGGTCAAGTACACTTCGTGATTCGATGAGGATATTACACATCCAGTTTGAACCCTTCGGTAGGAGAAGAGAGGTATGTGACTTCAACTATTAGTGGTGTGTCATTTATTCCACTTTAATGAGCTATGAGTCTGTGTGTGGGCGATGATTTCATTCAATGACAAATTACTCAACATAGCATAAAGACAATAATCTCTCACAGAGGAGATCTCCATCATCAATAAAGCACAATTCAAACAATCAATCAAAGTTTATTTATATAGCCCTAAATCACGAGTGTCTCAAAGGGCTGCACAAGCCCCAACGACATCCTCGGCTCAGAGCCCACATAAGGGCAAGGAAAAACTCAACCCAATGGGATGACAGTGAGAAACCTTGGAGGGGACCGCG
>NC_084575.2:26785566-26793066 GCF_033978685.3 Nerophis lumbriciformis
GCAGAGGAGCGCTGTCGTTAGCTACTGTCTTAGTTTTGTGCTTTTTGAGTGTTGTTATCCTTTTTACAGCATGTTCCTAGTTTGGCTAGGTCGATTAACCAACAAGGTATTATTCCTCATCGTTGTAGCCACCTAGCTGGTAAAGTAAATGAGTTTTGTGATTTCAAACTGTGAGTGCACCACATGGCTAGTGACAATGTGTCTGTGTGTCGGCAGGCAGCTGCATATGAATACAGTTCAGCAAGTTGCTGTTTTGGCTTTGTTATTACCGTATTTTTCGGAGTATAAGTCGCACCGGAGTATAAGTCGCACCTGCCAAAAATGCATAATAAAGAAGGATAAAAACATATATAAGTCGCACTGGAGCCCGGCCAAACTATGAAAAAAACTGCGACTTATAGTCCGAAAAATACGGTAAATGTAAAATGAATCCATCACCCCCTTGTTATGTTTGTTTGGTATACATTGCTATATAGTGCATACTTGCCAACCTTGAGACCTCCGATTTCGGGAGGTGGGGGCCGGGGGGCGTGGTGCGTGGTTGGGGGTGTGGTTAAGATATATTTATATATATATATATATAAGAAATACTTGACTTTCAGTGAATTCTAGCTATATATATTTTTTTTATTATATATATATATATATATATATATATATATATATATATATATATATATATATATATATATATATATATAAGAAATACTTGAATTTCAGTGTTCATTTATTTACACATGTACACACACATAACACTCATCTACTCATTGTTGAGTTTAGGGTTGAATTGTCCATCCTTGTTCTATTCTCTGTCACTATTTCAGAACACACACATTATACAAATATACATTATAAAATCAATAAGAAAACGGGAGCTCTAATTTGGGAGTCTGAATTAGGATCAGAAGTTCCTATACAAACATTGCGTACTCACGTCGCCATTTTGTATTGATTACTGCAGCTGTGCAGTGGATTCATTCACAAATACAAACTACAACTCACAAACACTTTAGAGTTAGGCTCCACCATCAGAATGTGTACTTAAACTTATAAAGATCACATGGATATTATTCAGTGAGTTGATTCACCAAAACGAACCTGTTATACAGGAGGAAAAATCACACAGGACGTTTCAATTGTTCACAAACTGGTCGTGCTCATCAGAATGACAAGACACTTCCGGTCTGCAGGTGATAGCATTCAATTGGGAAGAAACGCCCTACTGCCCCCTACTGACCAATGTGAATACTGATAAATGTGTAATGACAGCTCCAAAAATTTCAAACCACAAAATAAAATAAATAAATCAACACAAAAATGTGACACATTATGGGTGGGTCACATATGCATGTACAGTAGATGGCAGTATTGTCCTGTTTAAAAGTGTCACAAAATTGCTGTTTACGGCAGACGAACTGCTTTACGGTAGATGAAAACTTGACTACTGTTGTTGTGTGTTGTTACCGCGCTTGGAGGACGTTAATGAAACTGCCTAACAATAAACCCACATAAGAAACCAAGAACAGGCTGTCAACACGTCATTCAGGTCCACATGGAGCTGTAGGGGACGTGGCCTCCAGCTCCGCCTAAATTTCGGGAGATTTTCGGGAGAAATTTTGTCCCGGGAGGTTTTCGGGAGAGGAGCTGAATTTCGGGAGTCTCCCGGAAAATCCGGGAGGGTTGGCAAGTATGATATAGTGTTTTATAATGTGTTTAAAATGACCAAATAGTGGGTTTTCTAAGTCTGTCTATTTATTTATATTTTTTTTAATTACTTGGTCAAAAGATTTTAGTGTGGGTGTAAGTACTTTTTGAGCACATTCAACATGCACGATAGTAACGAGCGTGATAATGTTGCTCACTCAACTGGGAGCGCGTCAAGGCGATGGAAAATGCCGACGAGGTGATGGGCTGCAAGGTGAGTTTGTCAGAGTCATTGCAAGATCTCCGCCGGCCGGAAACAAATTGAGCTGGAGCAGCTGTCATCCCAATAAATGGCTTTCTTATTGCACAGTAAATACAGACCTCAACACTCCCGAGCTACATTATGGATTGACCTTGTCTGGCCTTTCCAAATTAAAAGATCTGTTCCAGGTGATAAAACATAAGGCACTGTGCTTCCACGTCTTCCAAGGAAAGTATATTCGTCTCTCGTCATGAGGTTATTGGGATTGAAAACCCAGTGTGATGTCATCATCTATTTCAGTGTTTTTCAACCTTTTTTGAGCCAAGGCACATTTTTTGCGTTGAAAAAATGCGGAGGCACACCACCAGCAGAAATCATTAAAATACGAAACTCAGTTGACAGTAAAAAGTCGTTGTCGCAATTGTTGGATATGACTTTAAACCATATCACTATAGCTCTTGTCTCAAAGTAGGTGTACTGTCACCACCTGTCACATCACACACTGACTTTTTTGGACTTTTTTGCTGTTTTCCTGTGTGTAGTGTTTTAGTTCTTGTCTTGCGCTCCCATTTTGGTGGCTTTTTCTCTTATTTTTGGTCATTTCCTGTAGCAGTTTCATGTCTTCTTTTGAGCGATATTTCCCGCATCTACTTTGTTTTAGCAATCAAGAATATTTGAGTTGTTTTTATCCTTCTTTGTGGGGACATTGTTGATTGTCATGTCATGTTCGGATGTACATTGTCTTTGCTCCACAATCAGTCTTTGCTGTTGTCCAGCATTCTGTTTTTGTTTACTTTGTAGCCAGTTCAGTTTTAGTTTTGTTCTGCATAGCCTTCCCTAAGCTTCAATGCCTTTTCTTAGGGGTACTCACCTTTTTTTATTTTTGGTTTAAGCATTAGATACCTTTTTACCTGCACTCTGCCTCCCGCTGTTTCCGACATCTACATAGCAATTAGCTACCGGCTGCCACCTACTGATATGGAAGAGTATTACACGGTTACTCTGCCGAGCTCTAGACAGCACCGACACTCAACAACAACACATCATTTGCAGACTATAAATACTGGTTTGCAAAAAATATTTTTAACCCATATAGGTGAAATTAGATAATTTCCCACGGCACACCAGACTGATCTATTTCACAGAATAAGAACATGCAAGAATCACTTGGCTCGCACACGTGTTCCAACTGTGCTGAACTGGGCTTTTATATACTTTGGTTTGCTGTCATTGTTTGTCACTTTCTTCTAGTTATAATCCATTCCTATTAACCTATGTGATTTATAACATACTATATTTACATCCTATTCTCATTTGATTCTTTTGCACCAAATTATAAGGCGCACTGCCGATGAATGGTCTATTTTAGATCTTTTTTCATATATAAGGCGCACCGGATTATAGGGTGCATTAAAGGAGTCATATTATTATTTTTTTCTAAATGTAAAACACTTCCTTGTGGTCTACATAACATGTAATGGTGGTTCTTTGGTCAAAATGTTGCATAGATTATGTTTTACAGATCATCTTTAAGCCGTTTTCTGACAGTCGCTTTTGTAGGCGGTCTTATTTACGTGGCTCAACTTCGGCAGAGTCTTCTCCCCGACATCTTTGTTGTAGCGGTGTAGCGTGCAAGGACGGGAGTGGAAGAAGTGTCAAAAGATGGCGCTAACTGTTTTAATGACATTCAGACTTTACTTCAATCAATAACAACAAGGCTGGAAATGTATCCCGCGAGAAACCGTCCGACCGGAACTCTTAAATAACTAAAGTTCCTTGGGTGAATGATGTAGACTCACTACACCGGTATGTTTTAGCGCTTTCATGGCGAGTTTACTGACAGATATAAGTAAGAACTTTACACTACTTTATATTAGAAATGGCAACAGCAGAGGGTGAATGTCCCATAACAAGAAGATAGAGAAAAAGAGGAAGCTTTTCGACTACGGTGTCACCACGGACTACAAAGGTGGACTCGCGCAATTTTTTCTGTATATATATATATATATATATATATATATATATATATATATATTAGAGATGTGCGGTTTGCGGACACAGCCGCGGAGTCCGTGGATAAACCGCGGGTCGGGCGGGTAAAAATAGAATTTAAATAGATGCGGGCGGTTGGCAGTTGAACCAATTCGGAAATATGTATACATAGTTAAATGTTGTTACCCACATACGAAAAACGAGCAGCACTCTTTAAAACAGTGACATACATATGTTATTGTATAATTTAAGTTTGTGCGCGTCATTGACAGCCTAAGGCTTATGAGGCACATTTTTTATTTATTTTTTTTATTTCAACTTAAAAACGTATGAGCCTATGCCTACAACATAGGCTATGTGTTTATCTTTATTTTCCTGCCTGTCGTTGACAATGGAGATTGTCTGATATTTTGTCATGGCTGCAGATCAATCAATAAAGGTTCATCTTTGTCGCGAAATTGTTCACTGCTTCACTGTGCACCCCGCCCTTGTCCCTATTTGAGCATTATTACGTTAACATGTTAATATTCATTGAAATAAATTCAGAACATTTTTTTACCTAACAAAAATATAGGCCTAGTCTTTCTAAAATATTTTTTTAACTTCTTAAAAGCCTCGTTCTGCTTGCTGCAACTGCGCACACAAAGTGTGAGGAACGCACTCCTGATCTGAGGGCATTGGCAACAATAGTCAACACTTTCTTAATGGAAATGACAATAATATTATAATAATGATAAATAATATCATCACGCATTAATATCTCTTAACCAACGAATGCGTGGCCGAGAGATGCGTGGCACGCATTGAATGTCTCTGCTCCATTGGATCAGTCTCCTTTCTTTAACAGGCAAAAGCTTTATAACCTCACTAATGCCTTGCATCGTCTATATTAGATATATAACAACGGGCGGGTGCGGGCGGGGGTGGTTTTGATAAAATGTTGGTTCGGGTGGATAGCCGATGTTTGTTGACTTTTGTGATGCAGTTGCGGATGAAATAATTGCCTATCCGCGCATCTCTAATATATATATATATATATATATAAATATATATATATATATATATATATATATATATATATATATATATATATATATACATATGTATATCTCATGGATAACTGTCTGGATTGGGTCGTATAAGTTTATACTGTGTTCTCGTAAATAAGCATGTAGTTGTTGATCTAGTGCATTGGGGTGGATCCCATTAAAGGACTTTGCATCGCTATTAAGTAAGGCAAGGACACACCGTGGGCCAATTTTCTTGTTAAGCTTGTGATGTCTCGCGGGCCGAACTGAAGACACTCCTAAACCAGTATTAAAACAATATAAATGTACTCTTGGGGGCCCTAAGCAAGTTTGTATACATGGCTCTTGTTCTTGGTATCGTTACAGTTCATATTTGTGTAGATCCTTCCATTGTTTACAATCTGGAGAGCTAACTTGCTTTTAGTCGTTAGCTATTCGATCCTCTTACGGTGTGTAGAGAAGCCTGATTCGCTATTCCTCGTCCTGCAGGGATGATACTTGTAAGAAACTTACTTTATTTGTCGCCATGGAGGCGAGGATTAGTGATTTAGAAGTAGCTAAAACACTACGGAGAGACGTTAGCCTCAGGCTAGCTTTCAGAGCGGCGCGTAAGTGTTTATAGCTCTACATATTTTATCGTTAGTTTTTAAGCCAAAATATGTCTATCCTCCCTCTTGTTTCCGCTTGCAAGTGCTGTGTGTGTTGACTAACATGCGCTACGGCTGGTATACCAGCATTGTCACGACGGCGCGCCTCATGTTGATGGAAAAAAAAATAGTACAGGTATTTTTCTATGGTAGTATAGTACTGAAAAGTACAAACCCCAAAACCAGTGAAGTTGGCACTTTGTGTAAATGGTAAATAAAAACAGAATACAATGATTTGCAAATTCTTTTCAACTTATATTCAATTGAATAGACTGCAAAGACAAGATACTTAACGTTCGAACTATCCCTTACACACTGATGTCGGTTTTTGATGTAGTACCACCTGAGGGATTGAAGATCACGGGCATTCAATGTTGGTTTTCGGCCTTGTAGTGATTTCTCCAGATTCTCTGAACCTTTTGATGATATTACGGACCGTAGATGGTGAAATCCATAAATTATTTGCAAAAGCTCGTTGAGAAATGTTGTTCTTAAACTGTTGTACAATTTGCTCGCGCATTTGTTGACAAAGTGGTGACCCTCGCCCCGTCCTTGTTTGTGAATGACTGAGCATTTCATGGAATCTACTTTTATACACAATCATGGCACCCACCTGTTCCCAATTAGCCTGTTCACCTGTGGGATGTTCCAAATAAGTGTTTGATGAGCATTCCTCAACTTTCTCAGTCTTTTTTGCCACATGTTGCAGGCATCAAATTCCAAATGAGCTAATAGTTGCAGAAAATAACAAAGTTTTCCAGTTTGAACGTTAAGTATCTTGTCTTTGCAGTCTATTTGTTATGTGTACAAGAGGAGGGAGACGGCACAGACAGGAGGGACGTCGTATTAGCACTATTTATTTTTATATATGAAATAATATATATATAAATAAGAAATAATAATATTAATAAACAAGTGTGTGGAGTGTGACTAAGCCAAAAGGGTGTGTATGTGTGCGACTATGTGTGTGTTAACTGTTACTGGAGTGTTGAGCGAGATGCGGAAGTCCCGGATGGGAAAAGCAGGCTCAAAGGTCCGTGAGACAGGCAGGTAGTCGGGGGCGATAGTGAGGCGTCAGAGTCCGTGTCCAGGCGGGAGGTCGAGATCCAAGAAGCAGCTAGAGAACCAGAGGGAATACGGGGAGACGAGACACACACCTTGTGACGTGGGAATGAATACAGACTGCAGAGAGGCGACAAGGAGGACACGAGACAATGAACACGACGGGGTAGAAAACACAGAGAGCAAACAGTGCGCATAGAGCTGGATGATTTGGCTTAATGTACTGAACGGGTAGCTACGTTCTGGCCCGGGAAAGCAGGTTGTGCTGGCTTATGAAGGAAGGTTTCATCACCAGCGACAGGTGTGTTGATTGCCGGCCGATTGATTGCAGCTGCTTGCTGCAGCCGGACTGGCACGCTCTTGGAGGTGCGCTCTGCACAGATGAATGCGCATTGGAATGCGCCCGAGCCGTGACACGATTCAATTGAATATAAGTTGAAAAGGATTTGCAAATCATTGTATTCTGTTTTTATTTACGATTTACCCAACGTGCCAACTTCACTGGTTTTGGGTTTTGTAAATAAATAAATCATTATTCATTAGTATTGCGGTACCTAATTACTGTAGTACGGGTATACCGTGCAACCCTAATTAGGGACCGCAATGTCCCTTTGGGACAGAGGACCCTATTGTAATTGTAACGTTTTATTATTATTATACCGGCCGCCTCTTTGAGCTATAATTTGACCCCCTTAACATGCTTTAAAACTCACCATATTTGACACACACATCAGGACTGGCAACATTTGCCATATAATAAAATAACCAAACCCCAAAACTCAAAATTGCGCTCTAGCGCCCCCTAGGAAAAAACACAGACAAAACTGCTTGTAACGTCTGGTAGGAATGTCGTAGAGACATGAAA
>NC_084575.2:26800566-26840566 GCF_033978685.3 Nerophis lumbriciformis
AGAACGTGCCTGGTATGTTAACGTAACATATTATGGTAAGAGTCATTCAAATAACTATAACATATAGAACATGCTATACGTTTACCAAACAATCTGTCACTCCTAATCGCTAAATCCCATGAAATCTTATACGTCTAGTCTCTTACGTGAATGAGCTAAATAATATGATTTGATATTTTACGGTAATGTGTTAATAATTTCACACATTAGTCGCTCCTGAGTATAAGTCGCACCCCCGGCCAAACTATGAAAAAAACTTTGAATTATAGTCTGAAAAATACGGTACATTATGTTCTGACATAATTTAAATTACCTACAAAAATACCTATGCAGTTTTTTTGTCAGAATGTCATAAAGTTCCAAAAAATTAAGGGGCCCTATTAAGCAAAACCAACGTTTCTAACCTGCTTATGTGTATTTGGGATCTGCATAAGTCCTGAAAATTTGAGATCCATCCGTGGAGGCATTGCAGAGATATACTTCCTCCAAACCGGGGTTGTCAAACTCGTTTTCATTGAGGGCCACATCGCAGTTATGGTTGCCCTCAGAGGGCCGCTTATAACAATGAGTAATATCTGCACCGCTGTATCTGCATCACTGTATTTATATTCAACATTGAATGTGGTGTCTACAAAAACCCTACAACCTAAACGGTGGCTCCATCCAGTGGTATGCGAAATAATCACTTGTATAAAGTACAGTGTTTTATTTCCCTATTTTGATTTTTTTTTTAAGTATTTATTTCAAACCTGCACAATACAACAACACACATTTTTTTTAATTTTTTTTTACATTTTGGCTGAGACATTTATGCAAGGCTTGAAAATATTCAAACACAGTGTCACTGTTCAAACGGTGAGTAATGTTACAGAGGCCGAAAATATTACATATACTTGTTAAATAAAACCTCTGCCTTGTTTTTAATGAATACTTAGGCCTGCTACGCTGCTGTATTTTAATGTGGGTCATCGAGGAAGTGGTCTGGAAGTAAAAGAGGAGTGACGTTCATATGTTAAAATTCAGTGTTTTAACGTTCATAGTTTTAATATTCTAAATCCCACATTCTTTAACTTCATGTACATTCTGGGTGTCTCACTGTAAAAAAATGTAAATTCTAATCCGCTTTTGAGGTGGTCTGTCATAGCGATGGAAAGTATATGAATATGAAATATATGAATATATATATATATATATATATATATATATATATATACATATATGTATGTATGTGTGTATATTGCGCTCTACTACGGTATCGAGCACTATTTTTTGGATAACCTTATTAAGACATATATATATACATATATATATATATTAACAATATTTTTTTTTACATAAGCCGCAAAAAAAAATATTACAATGTTGCTTTAAAAACTGGCAGCTCAGTCACCAGAATTTTACAGTAATTGCAGTCGTTTTTTACAGTGTAAAAAAAAAATAATAATAATAAATGGAATGGAATGGAAAAACCATACCACTGTTTTTAGCAGTAAAACTCAAGCAACAGAGCTGCCATTTTTTTTGTTTGTTTTTTTATGTTGTTTTAATGTTTTTTTTGTTTGTTTTTTAATGTTTTAATGTCTTACTGTATATGGAAAAAAAACTGTACTGTACGGTAAAAAACTCAGTCGGCGGAATTTAACTGTAAAATATATTGTCAATTTTACAGTCGATAATTTGTTTTGAAATCATTATTCAAGCAGATATTAAAGTACAGTATTTATCTTTATTTTAACAAAAACATTTTTTTGGAATACATAATATAGTAGTTAGATTTTGATAATATTGAATTTTAAAATAAATGCAATTGCATGCAGCACATGATTTTTAATGTCAAAAGGGAAAGAACAAATATATTTAATAAGAAAAGATTAAGCATTGTATTAACGCTTATTATTTCCAGGCTTTCGAGGGCCACATAAAATAATGTGAAGGTCTTATCTTTGTCCATGTGATGTCAGATGAAACAAAAAATGAGCTGTGAGCAAAAAGTAAATGGGACAATGAAAAAGGAGGATTACCTCCAAATTCTTCAGGACAACCTAAAATCATCAGCCCGGAGGTTGGGTCTTGGGCGCAGTTGGGTGTTCCAACAGGACAATGACCCCAAACACACGTCAAAAGTGGTAAAGGAATGGCTAAATCAGGCTAGAATTAAGGTTTTGGAATGGCCTTCCCAAAGTCATCACTGAAACGTGTGGACAATGCTGAAGAAACAAGTCCATGTCAGAATGCCAACAAACTTAGCTGGACTGCACCAATTTTGTCAAGAGGAGTGGTCAAAAATTCTACCAGAAGCTTGTGGATGGCTACCAAAAGTGTTTTATTGCAGTGAAACTTGCCAAGGCACATGTAAGGACATATTAACATTGCTGTATGTATACTTTTGACCCAGCACATTTGCTCACATTTTCAGTAGACCCATAATAAATTCATAAAAGAACCAAACTTCATGAATGTTTTTTGTGACCAACAAGTATGTGCTCCAATCACTCTATCACAAACAAATAAGAGTTGTAGAAATTATTGGAAACTCATGACAGCCATGACATTATGTTCTTTACAAGTGTATGTAAACTTTTGATCGCGACTGTATAGCTGAAAACACTTAGGTCTGTTAAAATGAATGCGTTAATAAATGTGATTTAGATACAACAACAATTGGCAATATTCATGTGTAAATGTAGATTACTCACTCAATTCATTGGTAGGTCACATAGTCATCATGACTGTCATTTTAATATGTCAATGAGCTTGTTTTCCTAAGCAACAGGTTAAAAAAAGACAAAGTAAATACGGACGTACGTTTACTCTGTTATGTTTATGGATGTGTTAGTACATTATATATATATATATATTTTTTTTTTTTTTTTTTTTTTTTTTTGTTTAATTTTTTTAAATTTATTTATTTATTTTTTATTTTTTTTTTTTGGATTAGATTTAGATTTATTGGTCCCAGTTGAGGAAATTAATTTTCACTGCCGTGCATTTGAACAATAGACATTACACATCATGAAACAAAAATAACAAAAAGACATCATACATGACCAACACACATTTACAGGCTTGTCAGACAGGTCGGCCGGGCCTGATGTTAAGGGCGGCTATAGCTGCAGGGATAAGACTTTTCCTGAGGCGGGCCCTCCGGAATTTGATGGTTCTATACCTGCGCCCTGGTGGTAGTGGGATGATGTATCGGTGTAGTGGGTGAGTGATATCCTGGACAATCGTGTTTGCCAGTCGATAGTCTACGAGTGTACATCAGCACCTTATTTGCAATAATATTGCAGAACTGTTCAAAAGGTGCACCTTCTACTATATTGTGACCAAGTATTGAGCAGTTAAATGATATGCATTCAAGTTACCATTTTTAAAATATTTGTATATAATATACAGACAACAAACTGCACTTGTGTCAGAATGTTGGTATTTTTAAAGTTAACTAAAATTATGCAAGCAAGTATTTAACCTTGTTAATAAAATGAAAAAAATATATAGTTTCACTGCACTGATTTTAGTTGATTTTGACAATTTACCTTAATAAACAACCATGATTGTTATGGACAAGTAACAATTGAATGGCTCTATTTAGGTTATGCAAATATCTCCGGAGTTTTCAAACATTAAACGATAGACGTGCACTGCATGTTCAGTGAAGTAAATCTGATTTTGTTGCACCAATAAATAATTCCCACCGCCCACACAAATGAGACATCTCAATCACACCGCCTATAATAGTTGTCTGTCTGTATTCTATTATAGCTCACTTAATTATCAAAGGGGGACTCACATTAGGTTTGTTTGTCCAATTACATTTCATAGTCTGTTGTTTATTGGGATTTGGGGCTTTGGATTTGATTCTCACAGAACCACACGGTTTGTTTAGAGACTGTCAAACGCTGTCTTTTTCTTCTGAAAGAGCAGCAATGGATTCTAGTAAAAAAATTATAAAAATTAAAAAATACATGTAATGCCTGGAAAGAAGGTATATGTTACAGTACAAAACAGCAAATCATTCATCAGTCACCAAATGTGCATTTCCTCACTTATTGTTATTGTTACTATTAATATTATTATTATGAAGTAGTATATAAAATGACAATTTGGCACTTCCACATCATGTAGAACAAGAGTATTTGTATCCAACATTTTAAACATATACACAAGTTGGAAATGTACGATAGAGCCCCGTTTTAAAGGGGAACATTATCACAATTTCAGAAGGGTTAAAACCATTAAAAATCAGTTCCCAGTGGCTTATTTTATTTTTCGAAGTTTTTTTCAAAATTTTACCCATCACGCAATATCCCTAAAAAAAGCTTCAAAGTGCCTGATTTTAACCATCGTTATATACACCCGTCCATTTTCCTGTGACGTCACATAGTGATGCCAATACAAACAAACATGGGTATGGCGACATTAGCTCGGATTCAGACTCGGATTTCAGCGGCTTAAGCGATTCAACAGATTACGCATGTATTGAAACGGATGGTTGTAGTGTGGAGGCAGGTAGCGAAAACGAAATTGAAGAAGAAACTGAAGCTATTGAGCCATATCGGTTTGAACCGTATGCAAGCGAAACCGACGAAAACGACACGACAGCCAGCGACACGGGAGAAAGCGAGGACGGATTCGGCGATCGCCTTCTAACCAACGATTGGTATGTGTTTGTTTGGCATTAAAGGAAACTAACAACTATGAACTAGGTTTACAGCATATGAAATACATTTGGCAACAACATGCACTTTGAGAGTGCAGACAGCCCAGTTTTCATCAATTAATATATTCTGTAGACATACCCTCATCCGCTCTCTTTTCCTGAAAGCTGATCTGTCCAGTTTTGGAGTTGATGTCAGCAGGCCAGGGAAGCTAGGGTCGATAAGGGGTTTAGCTCGCTCGTCTGCGGGAACAAACTGCCGCCATTGCTTGCAGTGCTACCGAGGTCCTTTGTCCCTGAATTGCTCCACACACTCTGGCAGATTCAATGGGGGTCTGGCGGAAGATTTCTTTGACTTTATCATTGGAAATGCATCTGCTTTGAGTGTCACAGGATATCCACACATTCTTGCCATCTCTGTTGTAGCATAGCTTTCGTCGGTAAAGTGTGCGGAACAAACGTCCAATTTCTTGCCACTTTTGCATCTTTGGGCCACTGGTGCAACTTGAATCCGTCCCTGTTCGTGTTGTTACACCCTCCGACAACACACCGACCGACAAGGCATGATGTCTCCAAGGTACGGAAAACAGTCGAAAAAACGGAAAATAACAGAGCTGATTTGACTCGGTGTTTGAGAAAATGGCGGATTGCTTCCCGATGTGACGTCACGTTGTGACGTCATCGCTCCGAGAGCGAATAATAGAAAGGCGTTTAATTCGCCAATATTCACCCATTTAGAGTTCGGAAATCGGTTAAAAAAATATATGGTCTTTTTTCTGCAACATCAAGGTATATATTGACGCTTACATAGGTCTGGTGATAATGTTCCCCTTTAATGTACAAAACTCAAAACCAGTGAAATTGGCACATTGTGTAATTTGTAAATAACAACAGAATACAATGATTTGCAAATCCTTTTCAACTTATATTTAATTGAATAGACTGCAAAGACAAGATATTTAATGTTCGAACTGAGAAACTTGGTTTTTTTTTTGCAAATAATCATTAACTTAGAATATAATGGCAGCAACACATTGCAAAAAAAGTTGGCACAGGGGCATTTTTACCACTGTGTTACATGGCCTTTCCTTTTAACAACACTCAGTAAATGTTTGGGAACTGAGGAGACCAATTTTTGAAGCTTTTCAGGTGGAATTCTTTCCCGTTCTTGCTTGATGTACAACTTAAGTTGTTCAACAGTCCGGGGGTCTCTGTAGTGGTATTTTAGGCTTCATAACTGGACTACAAGCAGTACCCGCACTCTTTTACTATGAAGCCACGCTGTTGTAACACGTGGCTTGGCATTGTCTTGCTGTAATAAGCAGGGGCGTCCATGATAACGTTGCTTGCTACAAAACCTGTATGTACCTTTCAGCATTAATGGTGCCTTCGCAGATGTGTAAGTTACCCATGTCTTGGGCACTAATACACCCCCATACCATCACAGATGCTGGCTTTTGAATTTTGTGCCTATAATAATCCGGATGTGTTGCCGTTGTGTCCTTTCCCAAGGACTCAACGGCAGTGACTATGATGGTGAAGCGGGGATCGAACCTGCAACCCTGAAGTTGCTGGCACGGCCGCTCTACCAACCGAGCTATACCGCCCCATTAGAAAGTTACAGCTGTTTAACTTTAGTCAGCGTATAGTTCCAGACTGTAGCCAGGCTTCGTTACTCGCTTTCTCGATATCATAAGGGATGTTTTGTTGTGGTGGAAGTCACCAAAAACAGATGGCTTGTGGCGATCACCGATGTCCATAGTGTACTATAAAATCAGAAAAGCTTAAAAACAACAAAACGTTTCTGCCGGGCGGGGGTGAATGCTTACTGGACATGAGGGGGCGTGGTTAGGAGAGGGTAATCTGCCTCTCAAAATGAACTGTTTCAAAAGATAGGAAAAAAATGGTCTGAAAATAGGTATTTAAAACTAAATCTATGCAATTGTTTTTAAACAAAGAACCACTATTACATGTTATGTAGTGTTTTAAGTGTAGAAAAAAAAATCATGGCATGACCCCTTTAACACGCCGAAACCGCATCCCTCATAGAAGCACGAGCAAAAACAAAGCACTTCCCTATTAAGCACGAATGATAGTTACTGCAAAAAAAAGTTGCATTAATGAAACCCCGGAATTGTGAGGATCAACCAGGAAGTTGTTTCTTTGCACGTTTGTCTGTTATCTGTATTGCTGCAATAACTATGAATTGTTGTGGATTTTCTTATTTTTGAATGTGTTACTTAGTTATCATTTAACTGATGTATTTAAAGTACTAGTCTGTTCAACTTGAATGACACAAAATTCCATAAGAATAAAAATGCATTGGTATTTCAAAATAATAATAATAATAAAATAATTCAAAAAAAGTGCATGTTTTTGATTTTATAAGCAGGGGCGTCACTAGCTTTTAAGGACAGGGGGGGGCTTAGCCCCCAGGAGATGCACAGGACGCAAGCGAACGTAGCGCACAAGCACAAAACTTCACAAACGGCTAACAAAGACTTAGAAATTATTAATTGTTATTATTATTTAAAAAATGCACGGAACGAAATGAAATGCTCCCCGGGACGATGGCTTTTAACCATTTTTTTTTCTTTTTCTTTTAATGTATTTATTAATTTGACATTTTATATTAAATGTCTTGGTTTTTCCTCCCTCTGAAAATCCTATGAAATGTTTACCAAGCCATTCCATAACAATACAACAGTTATTAATGTAACAATACAATAAAAACAAATATATTTAATGTTTTTTTTCATTGTTTTAACATTAGACTTATGTATATTACTTTATATAGATTCTACAAGAGTGATGTGGGCATTTTCTATATGAACAAGTCCAAGGACCGCAGGCAAGGTCGGAGAGAAAATGCGGACTGGATTTTGAGTGATGTGGGCATGTTCTATATGAACAAGTGGAATGGATTGGATACCGACACACTAAAGGGGCTCTTTACCTTAAAGTACCAATGATTGTCACACACACACACTAGGTGTGGTGAAATGTGTCCTTTGCATTTGACCCATACCCTTGTTCACCCCCTGGGAGGTGAGGAGAGCAGTGGGCAGCAGCGGTGCCGCGCCCGGGAATAATTTTTGGTGATTTACGCTATGAAGTGAGGGGAAACTGAGTGAATAATGACAGGTTATATGATTAATTTATTTCAACTCATATTCGGGCCACTTTATAATGAATATGTCAGCATGTATTTGTTAAAAAAAAAAATTTAATAATAATTATATATATATATATATATATATATATATATATATATATATATATATATATAAATAACACCAAATTATATAGGGGGGCTTAAGAATATTTTAGGGGGGCTTGAGCCCCCCTGAAATAGGCCTAACAACGCCAATGTTTATAAGTAATGGTTAAGGCACCGGCACCATTTTAAAAATGCCAATTTGGTGCTAGTGTCGCTAAAAATGCTAACGATACTGTGGAAGTCGCTGTCTTGCGGCTCCACAGATATGCACGTCAAAGTACACAAGCGTACAGATTTGACAACAAGTTTAATGTTTTTCAACACAACCATCAAATATTATGTTTTCTTCCAGGACTTTCCAGTCTCTCTCCAAACTTCCTCCTTCTCCTGCACCCGGCCGCTCACCCTTAAAGACAACCGATGATTAGATTAACGCGCACCACCTGTGAAATCTAATCACCCGCCAGCTGTGTCTCGCCGTCAGCACATGCCCCGCCCCCCTGCCCGATGGAGCTCGTCCTCAGCACCACGGACAGCGGCGGTGACTTTTACTCCTACAGACAGCGATGGCTACACCTCCCCCCCCACAGATACTAGGGATGTCCCGATCCAGGTTTTTGCACTTCCGATCCGATACCGATATTGTTTTTGCACTTCCGATCCGATACCGATACTGACCGATACCGATACTGACCGATACTGGCCTATCCGACGAGCATGTATTAAAGTTTAAAGTTATTTAGCCTACTTAGTTGTCAGAATCATGTTGAAAAGGGTTTTAGTACTCTTGATAACAACTAGCCAGCTGAATTAGGGGAGTTTGAATAATACACAATGGTTGGTAACAAGAAACTGACCTGTTTATTCAAGAATAAACACAAAATAGACAAAATTATACATGACAAACAGAAATGGCATCTTTGAACTAGGGCTGGGCGATATGGCCTTTTTTTAATATTGCAATATTTTAAGGCCATGTCACGATACACAATATATATCTCGATATTTTGCCTTAGCCTTGAATGAATGAATAACTTGATGCATATAATCACAGCAGTATGATGATTCTGTGTCTACATTAAAACATTCTTCTTCATACTGCATTAATATATGCTACTTTTAAACTTTCATGCAGAGAAGGAAATCACTACTAAAAAAATCACTTTTTTTTTCCATACGGTGTTGATGTGGAAATGTTTGCCTCTGCATTTTGCTGGTGTGGACGTGTGGCACCGAATGGAGATAAGCGTCTCGACAGACGTCACAATATTTGAACAATGATGACGTAAACTGTTTTCTCTGTCGTGTCCGTGTGTCGAAAATTGTTATGCGCTTATTTTTTTATTTGATTTTGTGCGTGGCATAGATTTGCCGTGCGCAATTGCACAGGCGCGCACCTTAGAGGGAGCGTTGCTCGCACGGCTGCGCTAGCATCACAGCTAACGTTAGCCATGCTGCTACCTGCTTGGGGAGGGCGTATACGTACGGTGACGTGTGTAAGAAGGTGCACTCGCTGTCTGTGAGAGGGAGACACAGGAAAGAGTGAGAAGAGCCTGTCGTGTAATGCCAGAAGCTAAAAGCAACTGCGTGAGAATTCACAGACCTGTGGATGTGTTGTAGGTGTGCTGGAAAATGCGGAACGGAAATTAGGGAGCAGCAGAAAAGTGGAATGTATTATTTAAATAGGTGCGATGGAAAACACGGCCAGACTTTTTTTTAAAACTGGATCTGGATCGGCATTTTCCTATGCCTTGCCGATACGCATTTTTTAACAAATATCGGCGGCCGATCCGATCCAAATATCGGATCGGGACATCCCTAACAGATACCCATCGCTAATTCACAAAATGGCAAAAACTCCAGTTCTTTTCTATTAAATTTCCGAGACTAACCAAAAATAATCTGCCAAGACGTGAATTTGAAAAATTTCTACAGTATATGAAACAAACGCATGTTGAAATCCAGTTAATTTGCAGCTTCCACTCATATAGTACCTAAGTAACGATAATAAATTGAGTCAGGCATTTGAGATTAGGATTTTTAAGACATTACATACAGTATGCATGCATATTGTTTTGATTGATTTAAGATGAAAAATATACAGTAGTACAGACTTGGATTGACGCTTATTTGAACATCCATCACCCGAGAGAAACTGCTCAGTGGTCCATAGAGTCTAGTGGGTCAACTTGATGATGATAGATGATACAGTATCTCATGGACCAAACATTCTATTATATAGACCTGGATTTGCTGTCTTGGGAAAAACCCAAGCTACCAACTAAAACATAAAATTAAATTTTTTATTTGTTTCCTTTTTTAATATAGTTACAAGGAGATCACTACTCAACACATGTGTATTTCAAATCAGTGTTTCCTATTGACATTAATGGTAAATAATTAATGGTAACTGGTTCTTGCTTCCAAAAAAACACATTTAGAAAGAAAAATAAATAATAATGAATAAGAAATACAGTGTGAAAAATAATACAATAGAATGCACAACAAAGAACTATAGTAGTCTCATTAAGTAATGTAATAATAATGTACATTTACCTGTATCTCCTTCAAGCTGCTGCTCCGTCAAACACACCATCAGCAGCTTCTCCGTATTTTCGTAGATGGTCCGCCATTTAGATATTATTTTAACGTCTTTGGCTAGCGGTACTTCTTGCACGCTGGGTCATGCTTCCGGTGATTTCCGTCAGTTAGCGCAGAGACAGCTTGCATCTCAAAACACCCGTGAGTCTGGGTACTCGTAAATCAAGGTACCGCATTTTTCGGACTATAAGTCGCAGTTTTTTTCGTAGTGCGACTTACACTCAGGAGCAACTTATGTGTGAAATTATTAACACATTGCCGTAAAATATAAAATAATATTATTTATCTCATTCACGTAAGAGACTAGACGTATAAGATTTCATGGGATTTAGCGATTAGGAGTGACAGATTGTTTGGTAAACGTATAGCATGTTCTATATGTTATAGTTATTTGAATGACTCTTACCATAATATGTTACGTTAACATACCAGGCACGTTCTCAGTTGGTTATTTATGCCTCATATAACGTACACTTATTCAGCCTGTTGTTCACTATTCTTTATTTATTTTAAATTGCCTTTCAAATGTCTATTCTTGGTGTTGGCTTTTATCAAATACATTTCCCCCAAAAATGCGACTTATACTCCAGTGCGACTTATATATGTTTTTTTCCTTCTTTATTATGCATTTTCGGCAGGTGCGACTTATACTCCGGAGCGACTTATACTCCGAAAAATACGGTATATTCAATTGAATAGACTGCAAAGACAATTTACTTAACGTTCGAATTGGAAAACATACAGTATGTTGCCATACAAGCAACGTTATCATGGACGCCCCTGCTTATTTTCAGCAAGACAATGCCAAGCCACGTGTTACAACAGCGTGGCTTCGTAGTAAAAGAATGCGGGTACGAGACTGGCCTGCCTGTAGCCCAGACCTGTCTCCCATTTTTTAATTATGCATTTTCGGCCTTTGCGACTTATACTCAGGAGCGACTTATACTCCGAAAAAATCGGTACTACTGTCCGCTAAAATTTGAAAAGTTGTGTGTTTCAAATAAAAACATTTCTCTTAGCATAAAGAATAGAAGACAGAGTTATTTACTTCAGTATATTGAGGTCGTGGCGTGAATAACGATATAGCCAAAGCTATTACAACAGAAAAAAACAGAGTACAAAATCATACACTGCAAAAAGTCAGTGTTCAAAAACAAGAAAAAATAATACAAAAATGAGGGGTATTTTATTTGAACTAAGCAAAATTATCTGCCAATAGAACAAGAAAATTTCGCTTGTCAAGACTTTCCAAAACAAGTAAAATTAGCTAACCTCAATGAACCCAAAAATACCTTAAAATAAGTATATTCTCACTAATAAGTGCACTTTTCTTGGTAGCAAAAAAAGAGACCTTTTTGCTAAATATATTGAAAAATATTCTTAAATTAAGTAAATGCTAGTGCCATTATCTTGACATAATGATATGCGCTCGGCATCATGATTTTTTTTTTCCAAGCTTCAAATAAGAAATTATTACTTTAAAAAAGTAGTTTTATACTTGTGAGTGTTGATGACACAGCTTTGCATCAGTTGATATTCTAGTTTCAAGCATGTTTTACTCAATATAGGTCATCAAATCTCAGCAACAAGCTGTAACATCTTACTGAGATCATTTAGGACCAAAACACTTAAAACAAGTAAAACACTCTCACGTAAAATCTGCTTAGTGAGAAGAATTATCTTATCAGACAGAAAATAAGCAAATATCACCCTTATTTGAGATATTTAATCTTACTTAGATTTCAGTTTTTGCAGTGTAGAAAGTACACAAAAATGGTGATTAAAACTTTAAAAAAAAAAGGAAAGAAGTAGGAAATTTTAATAATTATTAAGAACTTCAGTTAGAAATAAAAAAAACAATTCACAATTCAGTTAGAAATGTACAATAATGTGAAAATACCGAACAGGTAAAAAAACAATCAACAAAACCCTCCAACATTGACACATTGAAGTTTAGTTACTTTTTTTACTGTATTCCTGTCAATGACACATGTTATCTCAAATATCTAAAGTATCAAATGTGTCGATATTTTGATTTGACAAGGGATATTCCGGCATAACTCTGGTATCAGCGGTATTGATATTTCAGTATCGATCCGCACATCACTACCAGGCAGTGCTGGTCATGTTGCGTGTGTCGTCATGGTGATTTGAGGCCAGGCACATTTTTTTATAGAGCACAATTCGTACACAAAGAAATTCAAAGTGCTTTACAGAAAATTAAAAGAAGGGAAAATAGTTAAAATGTTGTTATTTTATATTTTTCATAAATGGCTGTGATAATAATGTAAATGAGGGATTTCTAATCACTGCTATGTTGGAATTCTTATTAATATTGATACTGTTGTTGATATTATTCATTTTTGTTTGACTACTTTTGGATTGTTTTGTGTCATGTTTGTGTGTTCTCTCAATTGCTCTGTTGATTGCTATTCTGAATGTTGTTGGGCCAGTTTAGGAATTGGTATTGTATTATTATTGTGTATTTTGTTGGACTATGTGGAGGGGGGCGTGGCCTGCGGGCCTGCAGCGAAGCGGGGTGTGCCAGGACCGGCCTCAAAGTCAGCAACAGGTGCGTAGAAGATCCACCTGGGCCATCTACGCACCTGTCGCTGACAGGCCCGCAGGCCACAACCCCCTCCACGGACTGATTAATTAAAAATAAATTTAAAAAAATACAATTATTATAAAAATAATCATGAATACTTAAAATCAATCAGATGATGTAGGTAAATTGTCAGGCTTGGACGGAGGAAGGGACTCAGATGCAGAGAGGTGATTCCAAATAAAGCTTTTATTTTGAAATACTCTTTAAGCCTCCAGAGCCGAGTAAATTCAATTACTATGAATTACAAAAATACTATTGACAAAATGTTCCAAAAGGGAAAAACCGAAAATCACTCCAAAAAAAGGAGGAATACAAAAATAAGGACGATATAATTAGCACCGTATCTGTTATCAAAAACTTTAACAAAAAACGCTCCAAACAGGAGGAAGAAAATAAAGACTATAAAACTTAACTACTCTAATCAATGTAAACAAAAATTCACTCAACAAACTTTGAGGAAAAAATCTTTAAGGAAAAATAATAACTCACCACTGCGGTAGAAAAAGGTAGGATAACAAAAGTCGCTCTGAGGGAGGAAAAAAGTCCATTAAAAATTACAGCGTGGGATATTCTGGGAGCAAGGACGTAGACGTGAGACAAGGCAAGGCATGGACATGAACAGGGACATGGAACGCAAGACAGGCACGAAAGCTCGAGACAATCTGGCACAGAACAAGGGGAGGCTTGGGCTTATAAAGAACATGAGGGTAATGGGAAACAGGTGGAAACAATCAAGGGTCAGGAATGACGTCAGACTGGTGACACAAGAGGAGGGACCCGTGATCTGAAACAAGAGGAGTTGCTTTTCAAAATAAAACATGTAAATCACAAGACAGAAAAAACCAAGACAAGACTTCCCTCACCGCGGTGTGACATAAAATACTTTCAGTAATCATATGCACAATTAAATACAAGTGTATTTAGGCTGGATTTGAACATTGCCAACGTTCAGGCCTGCCTCACATCTTCAGGAAGACTACTCTAGATTTTAAGAAAATGCAGTTTCGCCATTTTTGGTCCTGACTCTGGGCACCAGCAGGAGACCACTCCCTGAGGTTCTCTGAGCTCGAAATGGTTCATTCGTCTCTAACTTGTCAGAGATGCACTTTGGCACAGGACCATGAAAAGACCTGTACACAAGGAGAGCTGTTTTAAAGTATTCTTTGGAGCAACATAAAAACCAGTGCAGTGACCTAAGCACTGGACTAATATGGTCATATTTCCTGATTCTAGTCAGGACTCGAGCAGCAGCATTCTGTAGTGTTTGTATGCTCACCATTTATTGATTGATTGAAACTTTAATTAGTAGATTGCACAGTACAGTACATATTCCGTACAATTGACCACTAAATGGTAACACCCGAATACGTTTTTCAACTTGTTTAAGTCGGATAAATGTGACTCCGTACTTTCTTTCACTTATTGCAACCGTCCTGATGTTGTTTGTGGTGTTAAAAGTTCTGTTTAGTCCAAATGTTTGTGAAGCCGCGACGCGTCAGGATGAGCCGAGACGGCCGTCTGTGTCTCTTTGTGTAATGTGGCTTATTAGTTAAGCTTATGCACATCATTATGTCTCCTTAGCGAAAAGCAGGCTCTTCTGGTGACAGCTCGTAAAAAGGAAAAAAAAAATTAGTGAAAGCCAAAAGTGAAATGAAATTACACATCCTGGAACACTCGGTGAATAAGAAGAGACGTCAACATTGGCTCCACGCCCGGTCCAAGCTGCTCAAACATTGCAACCATAATCAAGAAACATGAATTGCTACTGTCTATTAAACAGCGTTCACTATGAAATTCAGTCATTGACACTATTTGACATTTCTTGACCTAAATTATTAAATGCAATGTACAAACCCCGTTTCCATATGAGTTGGGAAATTGTGTTGAATGTAAATATAAACGGAATACAATGATTTGCAAATCCTTTTCAACCCATATTCAATTGAATGCACTTCAAAGACAATATATTTGATGTCCAAACTCATAAACTTTATTTTTTTTATGCAAATAATAATTAACTTAGAATTTCATGGCTGCAACACGTGCCAAAGTAGTTGGGAAAGGGCATGTTTACCACTGTGTTACATGGCCTTTCCTTTTAACAACACTCAGTATACGTTTGGGAACTGAGAAGACACATTTTTGAAGCTTCTCAGGTGGAATTCTTTCCCATTCTTGCTTGATGTACAGCTTAAGTTGTTCAACAGTCCGGGGGTCTCCGTTGTGGTATTTTAGGCTTCATAATGCGCCACACATTTTCAATGGGAGACAGGTCTGGACCACATATATATATATGATTATTCTAACACCACACACAGGAAACAACAACAAACTCAAAATAAGGCACGACAACCTGGTTGAGTTTCATTTTTTTAAACTTTTCTGCTGGGGGTGTGCCTCCGTATTTTTTTTTTTTATGAAAAAAATGTGCCTTGGCTCAAAAAAGATTGAAAAACACTGTAGTATATGAATATCTCCTATTTGGAATAACTTTGCAAAAAAGTGCTTTATCAAAGATACTTGTTCGAAACTATGTGGCCAAATTGCAGCCCTCTAACCTTTTTTTAATTTAACAGATTTATCGGGGAAGAAATTTAGGAAATATAAATTTTTTTTGGTCAAGGCTGGGGTTGGTCCTGGAATGTATTTTAAATTTTTTTTCTGCACTGCAAAAACTGAAATCTAAGTAAGATTAAATATCTCAAATAAGGGTGATATTTGCTTATTTTCTGTCTGATAAGATCATTCTTCTCACTAAGCAGATTTGATGTTAGAGTGTTTTACTTGTTTTAAGGGTTTTGATCCTAAATGATCTCAGTAAGATATTACAGCTTGTAGCTGAGATTTTATGACCTATATTGAGTAAAACATGCTTGAAACTAGAATATCAACTGTTGCAAAGCTGTGTCATCAACACTCACAAGTATAAAACTACTTTTTAAAAGTAATAATTTCTTATTTCAAGCATGAAAAAAAAAATCATGATTTTGACACAATTGTGTCTCATAATTAAAACAGATGACAGCCAAATGGACTTTGCTGTTTTATTTTCAATGAAACAATAGAACATACGTACTCATATAGTAGTACAGTTGTTATTAGTGAGAATATACTTATTTTAAGGTATTTTTGGGTTAATCGAGGGTAGCTAATTAGGGAACGCAATGTCCCTTTGGGACAGAGGACCTTTTTGAAATTGTAAGGTTTTATTATTATTATTCCGCCGCCTCTTTGAGCTGTAATTTGACCCCCTTAACATGCTTCAAAACTCACCATATTTGACACACACATCATGACTGGCAAAAAATTGCCATTTAATGAAAAAACCAAACCCCAAAACTCAAAATTACGCTCTAGCGCTTCCTAGGAAAACCACAGACAAAACTGCTTGTAACTTCCGGTAAGAATGTTGGAGAGACATGAAACAAAAATCTATATGTAGGTCTGACTTAGACCTATATTTCATACATAAAATCCTTCAGAAAAAATCAACAAGAAGTTGGCAATTCCCCCTTCAAAACAAAAGTTTTGTAAAAACAGTCACTTTTGCCTCTTTGAGCTGTAATTTGACCCCCTTAACATGCTTCAAAACTGTACACACACATCAGGACTGGCAAAAATTGTGATCTAATAAAAAAAAACCAACCCCAAAACTCAAAATTGCACTCTTGCACCCCCTAGGAAGAAAACACAGACACAACTGCTCCTAGGAAGAAAACAAAGACAAAACTGCCTGTAACTTCCAGTAGGAATGTTTTAGAGAAATGAAACAGAAATCTCTATGTAGGTCTCACTTAGACCTACATTTCATAAGTTGACAACCCCCAGCAAAAATCAACAGGAAGTTTGCAATTCCCCCTTCAAAACAAAAGTTTTGTAAAAATCGGTCACCTTTTTTCAAACATTATCTCCTCTGAGCGCGTTTGTCGTGTCGGCTTCAAACTAGCACAGGAGAGAGATTGAACCCTTCTGATTAAAAGTTGACGAAAGAGTTTTAATTACTGCTCCGGTTTGGATTTTTTGTGCCGTCAAAGTCGGTCCCGTTCATCGCTGCTTGCAGCTTTAATTAGGGCCCGCATGGCCCATTGTAAAAGGACTCCCTTTGGGAGTCCTTTTACAATGGGACAGAGGACCCTATTGAATTTGTAAGGTTTTATTAATTAAAGCTGCAAGCAGCGTTGGTCGGGCCCGCATATTTGGCAGGTGCTAGTCCTAAGTGTCCCAATACTTTTGTCCAGTTTTAGTCCTAAGTGTCCCAATACTTTTGTCAAGTTGTAGTCCTAAGTGTCCCAATACATTTGTCCAGTGTAGGTGTCCCAATACTTTTGTCCAGTTTTAGTCCTAAGTGTATTGAGACACTTAGGACTAAAACTGGACAAAAGTATTGGGACACTTGGGACGTAAACTGGACAAAAGTATTGGGACACTTAGGACTACAACTTGACAAAAGTATTGGGACACTTCGGACTACCACTAGACAAAAGTATTGAGACACTTAGGACTAAAACTGGACAAAAGTATTGGGACACTTAGGACTACAACTTGACAAAAGTATTGGGACACTTCGGACTACCACTAGACAAAAGTATTGAGACACGTAGGACTAAAACTGGACAAAAGTATTGGGACACTTGGGGCGTAAACTGGACAAAAGTATTGGGACACTTGGGACTAACACTTGACAAAAGTATTGGGACACTTAGGACGAAAACTGGACAAAAGTATTGGGACACTTAGGACTAACATTGGACAAAAGTATTGGGACACTTCGGACTACCACTAGACAAAAGTATTGAGACATTTAGGACTAAAATTGGACAAAAGTATTGGGACACCTACACTGGACAAATGTATTGGGACACTTAGGACTACAACTTGACAAAAGTATTGGGACACTTCGGACTACCACTAGACAAAAGTATTGAGACACTTAGAACTAAAACTGGACAAAAGTATTGGGACACCTACACTGGACAAATGTATTGGGACACTTAGGACTACAACTTGACAAAAGTATTGGGACACTTGGGACTAAAACTGGACAAAAGTATTGGGACACTTAGGACTAGCACCTGCCAAATATGCGGGCCCGACCAACGCTGCTTGCAGCTTTAATTTTACTTGTTTTGGAAAGACTTGACAAGCCAAATTTTCTTGTTCTATTGGCAGATAATTTTGCTTAGTTCAAATAAAATTCCCCTAATTTTTGTATTTGTTTTTCTTGTTTTTGAACACTGACTTTTTGCAGTGTGCTACTTCCTAATGCATGAATCTTAATACAGTTAGGATTATTTGGCCTTGTCGCAGCCCAAGGATACCTTGCACTTTGTTACTTTTCCAAACCGAAAAATACATAAAATTTGAATATTTATTCGTGCGTTCTCAAGGACGTTTGACTGTTCCGTCAGGTTTTTTTCTTCTTGCATAAGTGAACCGTGACTTTGGTTTGTGACCATCACAGTGTGCTGTGACACTCACACCTGGGGGAGCCATAACACCCTCACAGACTTGTCGCCGCAAGAGGTGTAACTCCCGGGCAGGGTGAGGCACTTGGTAATTTTCACTCAGAAAAAAAATCTGGTCTTCTAAAGCCTTAAATGCAGCAAGGCCTTTTTAGTCGCCGTATCGCCCCAAAAGTGGTCGTATTTTGATATTGCTGAGGTATGAGCTTCTTTGTGCCAGCAGTTCCGCTAAGTGTTATCGTGAGCCACAGTTTGCCTTTAAAGATGCCGTGCAGGTTTGGTGTTTGCGTCTCTCAACGTGCAATATATAAGAGGTGACCCGAGGGGTGGTAAAGCGGGTGTTGGAATGAAATCACGGGGCCACTGAGGTTCATAAATAAAATTGACAGCAGCCATCTAACTGCACCATGACTAGAATGTTTAAAAGAGTTCTTGGCAGCAACGAGGGAAATACCTTGATTTTAAAACGGCGACGCAAAAACCCTCTCCTAAATAAGTAGAAATATGAAACAAGGCTGTCCACTCTGAGAAAATCACTAGACGTTGTGGTTTGCTAAAATTACCATATTTTCCGGACCATAGGGCGCAAAATAGTCTGCAAAGACAAGATAATTAATGTTCGAACCGAGGAACTATTTTAATTTTTTTTTTGCAAATAATCATTACCTTAGAATTTAATGGCAGCAAAACATTGCAAAAAAAGTTAACACAGGGGCATTTTTACCACTGTGTTACATGGCCTTTCCTTTTAACAACACTCGGTAAACATGTATTTGGGAAATGAGGAGACCAATTTTTCAAGCTTTTCAGGTGGAATTATTTCCCCATTCTTGCTTAATGTACAGCTTAAGTTGTGGTCTTTTAGGCTTCATATTGTGCCACACCTTTTCAGTGGGAGACAGGTCTGGACTACAGGCAGGCCAGTCTAGTACCCGCATAATTTTACTACAAAGCCATGCAGAATGTGGCTTGGCATTGTCTTGCTTGAAAAAAAACAAAAACTTGCAAACTTGTTAGCTTAATGAACGCAATAATCGTGGTTGTGCTTACCGACCTCGAAGCTATTTTATTCGGCACATGGTGAAATAAGTGTGACCAGTAGGTGGCAGTCACGCATAAGAGATATGTGTCGACTGCAATATGACTCGAGTAAACAACAATATTGTATATGTTCCATTGAAAATATAAAACATTACACACGGCACTCAAAAATCTATCAAAATGATTTAGTACGACTTTGGTAAGCTATGAAGCCGCACCGCTTGATGGATCGGGCAGCATGGCGTAGTGCAGTGGTTCTCAACCTTTTTTCAGTGATGTACCCCCTGTGAATTTTTTTTAAAATTCAAGTACCCCCTAATCAGAGCAAAGCATTTTTGGTTGAAAAAAAGAGATAAAGTAAAATAAAGCACTATGTCATCAGTTTCTGATTTATTAAATTGTATAACAGTGCAAAATATTGCTAATTTGTTGTGGTCTTTCTTGAACTATTTGGGAAAAAAAGATAGGTTTTTATTTATATTTATAAAGGATTTTTGAATTGTTGCTATTTTTAGAATATTTTGAAAAAATCTCACGTACCCCTTGGCATACCTTCAAGCAGGGGCGTCACTAGCTTTTAAGGACAGGGGGGGCTTTGCCCCCAGGAGATGCACAGGATGCGAGCGAACGTTACGCACGAGCACAAAACTTCGCAAACGGCTAACAAAGACTTAGAAATTATTCATTGTTATTATTATTATTTTTAAAAAATGCACGGGACGAAATGAAATGCTCCCCGGGACGATGGCTTTTAACCATTTTTTTTCTTTTTCTTTTTATGTATTTATTCATTTTACATTTCCTATGAAATGTTTAACAAGCGATCCTATAATAATACAACATCTACTAATGTAGCTATACAATAAGACAAATATATTTAATGATGTTTTTTTCAGTATTTTAGCAATAGGCTAATGTATATTACTTTATATAGATTCTACAAGAAACACAAAACTTAAAAACTGAATTATTTACAATTGCACACATAAGGTTTTGTGCAGCTTCCACTCATTGTAAAGGAAGATAATGTGCTTCGTACACCTGCAGGACCGCAAGCAAGGTCGCAGAGAAAATGCGGACTGGAATTTGAGTGATGTGGGCATTTTCTGTATGAACAAGTGGAATGGATTGGATACCGACGCACTAAAGGGGCTCTCTACCTTACGCTACGAAGTGAGGGGAAACTGAGTGAATAATAACAGGTTTTATGATTATTTATTTAAACTCATATTCGGGCCACTTTATAATGAATATGTATTTGTAAAAAAAAATAAAAAAAATAACACCTAATTATTTAGGGGGGCTTAAGAATATTTTAGGGGGGCTTGAGCCCCCTTAAAATAGGCCTAACAACGCCAATGCCTTCAAGTACCCCCAGGGGTACGCGTACCCCCATTTGAGAACCACTGGCGTAGTGGGTAGAGCAACCGTGCCAGAAACCGGAGGGTTGCAGGTTCGCTCCCCGCCTCTTACCATCCAAAAATCTCTGCCGTTGCGTCCTTGGGCGGGACACTTCACCCTTTTCCCCCGGTGCCACTCACACCTGTGAATTGAATGATGAATGATAGGTGGTGGTCGGAGGTTGCAAATTGCAGCCACGTTTCCGTCAGTCTACCCCAGGGCAGCTGTGGCTATGAAAGTAGCTTACCACCACAAGGTGTGAATGAATGATGGGTTCTACATGTAAAGCGACTTTGGGTACTTAGAAAAGCGCTATATAAATCCCAGGTATTATTATTATTGTACTGTGCTTCAATGTACGAGTATTGTTATGGTGTATGTATATAAGGCAGTGGTTCTTAACCTGGGTTTGATCGAACCCAAGGGGTTCGGTGAGTCAGCCTCAGGGGTCAAGACAGGCCCGACTCATTGTGTGGAGCACATGTGAACGACGTCAGACGTGCACATGCACTGTGGTCACACCTGCAGCACACCTGTCCCAAACCTGACTAAACCATGAGATTATTTTAAAATAAGTGTTTTGGCCCACTTACAATGACTACAACATATTGTTTTTCATGAGTTGTGTACTAGTATTATATGTCTGAGTGAGCGTCCTGCTTTGGAAATAATGTGTACCCCTTTCAGATATCGCATTTAGTTTCCACTAAAACATTCACATGTTGCACAATGAGATGTAAACATGGGATCATGTGTACATTCCTGTAACTATCTGTTTGTGAAATATATCTTTATTAGTATTTATTTAATATAATAACATTGTTTCATGATTACGATTAGGGTCCGGTGCTTGCGCATATGAAACTGGTGGGGTTCGGTACTTCTAACAAGGTTAAGAATAAGAACCACTGGTATAAGGTGAGACATATTATCTGGAGTTTTGTTTTGCAATATTATGCAGAAGATAGTGGAGTATAGGGGAGTGCTCAGAGAGTATGGGGTATCGGACTGTCTGATTTTGGCGGTTCGCTCCCTGTATGATCAGTGTCAGAGCTTGGTCCGCATTGCCGGCAGAAAGTCGGACACGTTTCCAGTGAGGGTTGGACTCCGCCAAGGCTGCCCTTTGTCACCGATTCTGTTCATAACTTTTATGGACAGAATTTCTAGGCGCAGTCAAGGCGTTGAGGGGATCCGGTTTGGTGACTGCAGGATTAGGTCTCTGCTTTTTGCAGATGATGTGGTCCTGATGGCTTCATCTGGCCAGGATCTTCAGCTCTCTCTGGATCGGTTCGCAGCCGAGTATGAAGCGACTGGGATGAGAAGCAGCACCTCCAAGTCCGAGTCCATGGTTCTCGCCCGGAAAAGGGTGGAATGCCATCTTCGGGTTGGGGAGGAGACCCTGCCCCAAGTGGAGGAGTTCAAGTACCTCGGAGTCTTGTTCACGAGTGAGGGAAGAGTGGATCGTGAGATCGACAGGCGGATCGGTGCGGCGTCTTCAGTAATGCGGACGCTGTATCGATCCGTTGTGGTGAAGAAGGAGCTGAGCCGGAAGGCAAAGCTCTCAATTTACCGGTCGATCTACGTTCCCATCCTCACCTATGGTCATGAGCTTTGGGTTATGATCGAAAGGACAATATCACGGGTACAAGCGGCCGAAATTAGTTTCCTTCGCCGGGTGGCGGGGCTCTCCCTTAGAGATAGGGTGAGAAGCTCTGTCATCCTGGGGGAGCTCAAAGTAAAGCCGCTGCTCCTCCACATCGAGAGGAGCCAGATGAGGTGGTTCGGGCATCTGGTCAGGATGCCACCCGATCAACTCCCTCGGGAGGTGTTTAGGGCACGTCCGACCGGTAGGAGGCCACGAGGAAGACCCAGGACACGTTGGGAAGACTATGTCTCCCGGCTGGCCTGGGAACGCCTCGGGATCCCCCGGGAGGAGCTGGACGAAGTGGCTGGGGAGAGGGAAGTCTGGGTTTCCCTGCTTAGGCTGCTTCCCCCGCGACCCGACCTCGGATAAGCGGAAGAAGATGGATGGATGGATGGATGGATAAAGAAGATAATCTATGCAACATTTTGACCAAAGAACCACCTTATATGTTATGTAGACCACAAGGAAGTGTTTTAAATTTAGAAAATAAGTAAAGAATATAACCCCTTTAATGAGCCTTATAGTCCGGTGCGCCTTTTGCATGAAAATAGACCTGAATAGACCCGCTCATCGGCAAAGCGCCTTATAATCCGGTGCGCCCTATGGTCCGGAAAATACGGTACTTTTAAACATTCGGGTCTTATTTGTATGTGAAGCACATGCGCCTATCCTCTCTTACACATGTCCAGTATTTTGATTTCAAAAGTCTGGTCACCTTCCGTGTTCTCTAAATGTCCAGTTTAGAGACGTTTTTGAGCTTGTACAAAACCCAAAACCAGTGAAGTTGACACGTTGTGTAAGTTGTACATAAAAACAGAATAAAATGATTTGCAAATCCTTTTCAACTTATATTCAATTGAATAGACTGCAAAGACAAGATACTTAATGTTAGAACTGGTAAACTCCATCCATCCATCCATCTTCTTCCACTTATCCGAGGTCGGGTCGCGGGGGCAGCAGCCTAAGCAGGGAAGCCCAGACTTTCCACTCCCCAGCCACTTCGTCCAGCTCTTCCCGGGGGATCCCGAGGCGTTCCCAGACGTGTCCTGGGTCTTCCCCGTGGCCTCCTACTGGTTGGACGTGCCCTAAACACCTCCCTAGGCAGGCGTTTGGGTGGCATCCTGACCAGATGCCCGAACAACCTCATCTGGCTCCTCTCGATGTGGAGGAGCAGCGGCTTTACTTTGAGCTCCCCCCGGATGACAGAGCTTCTCACCCTTTCTCTAAGGGAGAGCCCCACCACCCGGCGGAGGAAACTCATTTCGGCCGCTTGTACCCGTGATCTTGTCCTTTCGGTCATAACCCAAAGCTCATGACCATAGGTGAGGATGGAAACGTAGATCGACCGGTAAATTGAGAGCTATGCCTTCCGGCTCAGCTCCTTCTTCACCACAACGGATCGATACAGCGTCCGCATTACTGAAGATGCCGCACCGATCCGCCTGTCAATCTCACGATCCACTCTTCCCCCACTCGTGAACAAGACTCCTAGGTAGTTGAACTCCTCCACTTGGGGCAGGGTCTCCTCCCCAACCCGGAGATGGCACTCCACCCTTTTTCGGGTGAGAACCATGGACTCGGACTTGGAGGTGCTGATTCTCATCCCAGTCGCTTCACACTCGGCTGCGAACCGATCCAGTGAGAGCTGAAGATCCTGGCCAGATGAAGCCATCAGGACCACATCATCTGCAAAAAGCAGAGACCTAATCCTGCAGCCACTAAACCGGATACCCTCAACGCCTTGACTGCGCCTAGAAATTCTGTCCATAAAAGTTATGAACAGAATCGGTGACAAAGAGCAGCCTTGGCGGAGTCCAACCCTCACCGGAAACGTGTCCGACCTACTGCCGGCAATGCGGACCAAGCTCTGACACTGATCGTACAGGGAGCGGACAGCCACAATCAGACAGTCCGATACCCCATACTCTCTGAGCACTCCCCACAGGACCCCCCGAGGGACACGGTCGAATGTCTTCTCCAAGTCCACAAAGCACATGTAGACTGGTTGGGCAAACTCCCATGCACCCTCAAGGACCCTGCCGAGAGTATAGAGCTGGTCCACAGTTCCACGACCAGGACGAAGACCACATTGTTCTTCCTGAATCAGAGGTTCGACTATCCGGCGTAGCCTCCTCTCCAGTACACCTGAATAAACCTTACCGGGAAAGCTGGTAAACTATTTTTTGCAAATATTTGCTCATTTGGAATTTGATGCCTGCAACATGTTTCAAAAAAGCTGACACAACATGAAAAAGACGTTGCTTGGATGGCAACATATGTTGCTCCAAAACCTGTATGTACCTTTCAGCATTAATGGTTTCTTCACAGATGTGTAAGTTACCCATGCCTTGAGCATTACTACACCCCCATACCATCACAGATGCTGGCTTTTCAACGTTGCGCCTATGCCAGTCCGGATGGTTTTTTTCCTCTTTGGTCCAGAGGACACGACGTCCACAGTTTCCAAAAACAATTTGAAATGTGGACTCGTCAGACCACAGAACACTTTTCCACTTTGTATCAGTCCATCTTAGTTGAGCTCGGGCCCAGCGAAGCCGGCGGCGTTTCGGGGCCACCGGATTATAGGGCGCAATAAAAGGGTCGAATAAAGAATTGTCGAAAGATGGAGCTAACTGTTTTAATGACATTGGGACTTTACTTAAATCAATACCGGAGCAGCATGGCTCACTAGTGCAACAACGGCGGAAATGTGTCCCGTGAAAAACCGTCCTACCGGAACTCTCTAATAACTAAAGTCCCTTGGGTGAATAATGTAAACTCACTACACCGGTATGTTTTAGTGCTTTCATGGTGAGTTTACTGACGGATATAAGTAAGAACTTTACACTACTTTATATTACAAATTAAGATAGAGAAAAAGAAGCTTATCGACTACAGTGTCGTCACAGACTACAAAGGCGCACACGCACACATTTTCAGGACTTATGCAGATCCCAAATACAGATCAGCAGGTACCAGAAGGTAAGAAAAGTTGCTTTTGCATAATATTGCGAAACAAAACGGCAGATAATGTCTCACCTTATACACACACCATAATATTTGTGTGTTGAAGCACAGTACAATCCATCAAGCAGTGCGGCTTCATAGCTTACCAAAGTCGTACTAAAACATTTTGTTAGATTTCCGAACACCGTGTGTAATGTTCTATATTTTCAATGGAACATATACATTGTTGGTGTTGTTTACTTGAGTCATATTGCAGTCTACACGTATCTCTTGTGTGACTGCCATCATATTGCAGTCTACACGTATCTCTTATGTTTGACTGCCATCTACTGGTCACACTTATCATTACATTATTATAAGGCGCACTGTTGAGTTTTGAGAAAATTAAAGGATTTTAAGTGCGCCTTATAGTCTGAAAAAGACGGTATTTGTGGACTCGTGTGTTGATATGCTGAAAAGTTAATTTCCATTGCTCAAACTAAAGCCTGAATATAATGTATATTGGCATTTCTACAGCGAAGTGAGAAGAATCCATGATGGTTGGCAATAAATGACGGACTGTAACGATCTTAATAGAAAAATAAAATAATTCTCGCAAACTTGTTAGCTTTCAATTTAGTGCAAAGACGGACGGTCCTCGTCACAGACGCAAAAACATGCTGCTGTCAAATTGATTTCAAGTGAAGTATGTAAGAGGGTGTCAAATTACAGAAATCAATAGTTATCATATCTGGTATCATCCTGAGGCCTCGTATGAAATAATAGTGCATGTGTAGTTGAAGAGTAAGTCTGTTTCTAAGATAAAGTGTTATTTAAAAAAAATTTGTTAAAAATAAATGTTTTGAATTACAATTTCTGAAGTTTTGAAAGCTTGTCTGTTCTTTTATTTTACATGGGTCATAAATAAGTTCAGCATTGATTTCATATTTTATTTTATCATATTTTACAAGTCTTTTTTTTTCATGCCTGCTTTATAACGGGTGTTGTTTTGCTACATGAAATCCATACTTGCCAACCTTGAGACCTCCGATTTCGGGAGGTGTGGGGGGGGGGGGGGTGTCGGAGGTGGGACGGGGGCGTGGTTGGGGGCGTGGTTAAGAGGGGAGGAGTATATTTACAGCTAGAATTCACCAAGTCAAGTATTTCATATATATATATATAAGAAATACTTGACTTTCAGTGAATTATATATATGTATATATATATATATATATATATATATATATATATATATATATATATATATATATATATATATATATATATATATATATATATAAATAAGAGAAATACTTTAATTTCAGTGTTCATTTATTTACACATATACACACACATAACACTCATCTACTCATTGTTGAGTTAAGGGTTGAATTGTCCATCCGTGTTCTATTCTCTGTCACTATTTTTCTGACCATGCTGAACACCCTCTCTGATGATGCATTCTGCTTCGTCTCCTTGTTGTGTGCGCAGTTGTGCACTGCACTCTCTAAAAGCCCTAGATGTTATTGTCACATATGCATGTACAGTAGATGGCAGTATTGTCCTGTTTAAGAGTGTCACAACATTGCTGTTTACGGCAGACGAACTGCTTTACGGTAGACAAAAACATGACTGCTGTAGTTGTGTGTTGTTGCCGCGCTGGGAGGACGTTAATGAAACTGCAATAAACAATAAACCCACATAAGAAACCAAGAACTCGCCCTCGATCATTCTACAGTTATAACGTGATTGGGCAAGCACGCTGTTTATATTGTGGGAAAGCGGACGTGAAAACAGGTTGTCGACACGTCACTCAGGTCCGTCTGAATTTCGGGAGATTTTCAGGAGAAAATTTGTCCCGGGAGGTTTTCGGGAGAGGCGCTGAATTTCGGGAGTCTCCCGAAAAATCCGGGAGGGTTGGCAAGTATGCATGAAACCACTTAAATAAAACACCACAAACACGCTACATAGTGCAATATTGGATATACATAAGCTGAATCGACTGTTTTTTAATGGCCGTTTTCATGACCCTTTTTTTTACGACTTGTTTTTGTTACAGGTTATATTATGCTTATCTATAATCTCGTATAGTATTCAATACTGTTGAAATACATTTCAATACACGTGCAATTACCCGAACTGAATAAAACAATTTTATTTAATTATGTTTGTATCCGATTTGCTCTTATCGTGGATTGAAATGTAATGTGATTTTCTGTATGAAAATACTATTAACATTGATTAAAAAGTGGTATCAAACCGTCAATTGCAAAAATAATTACAATAAATTACCATTAAAGGCTTGGATGCATGCATAAGTGGCGAATTGTTTTGTCAATTTAAACGAGTGTTGGATGTGTCAATCTACAAACCCCGTTTCCATATGAGTTGAGAAATTGTGTTAGATGTAAATATAAACGGAATACAATGATTTGCAAATCCTTTTCAACCCATATTCAATTGAATGCACTACAAAGACAACAAATTTGATGTTCAAACTCATAAACTTTATTTTTTTTTTGCAAATAATAATTAACTTAGAATTTCATGGCTGCAACACGTGCCAAAGTAGTTGGGAAAGGATAAGTTCACCACTGTGTTACATGGCCTTTCCTTTTAACAACACTCAGTAAACGTTTGGGAACTGAGGAGACACATTTTTTAAGCTTCTCAGGTGGAATTATTTCCCATTCTTGCTTGATGTACAGCTTAAGTTGTTCAACAGTCCGGGGGTCTCCGTTGTGGTATTTTAGGCTTCATAATGCGCCACACATTTTCAATGGCAGACAGGTCTGGACTACAGGCAGGCCAGTCTAGTACCCGCACTCTTTTACTATGAAGCCACGTTGATGTAACACGTGGCTTGGCATTGTCTTGCTGAAATAAGCAGGGGCGTCCATGGAAACGTTGCTTGGATGGAAACATATGTTGCTCCAAAACCTGTATGTACCTTTCAGCATTAATGGCGCCTTCACAGATGTGTAAGTTACCCATGTCTTGGGCACTAATACACCCCCATACCATCGCAGATGCTGGCTTTTCAACTTTGCGCCTATAACAATCTGGATGGTTCTTTTCCTCTTTGGTCCGGAGGACACGGCGTCCACAGTTTCCAAAAGCAATTTGAAATGTGGACTCGTCAGACCACAGAACACTTTTCCACTTTGTATCAGTCCATCTTAGATGAGTTTAAGCCCAGCGAAACCGATGGCGTTTCTGGGTGATGTTGATAAACGGTTTTCGCCTTGCATAGGAGAGTTTTAACTTGCACTTACAGATGTAGCAACCAACTTTAGTTACTGACAGTGGGTTTCTGAAGTGTTCCTGAGCCCATGTGGTGATATCCTTTACACACCGATGTCGCTTGTTGATGCAGTACAGCCTGAGGGATCGAAGGTCACGGGCTTAGCTGCTTACGTGCAGTGATCTCTCCAGATTCTCTGAACCCTTTGATGATATTACGGACCGTAGATGGTGAAATCTCTAAATTCCTTGCAATAGCTGGTTGAGAAAGGTTTTTCTTAAACTGTTCAACAATTTGCTCACGCATTTGTTGACAAAGTGGTGACCCTCGCCCCATCCTTGTTTGTGAATGACTGAGCATTTCATGGAATCTACTTTTATACCCAATCATGGCACCAATTTGCCTGTTCACCTGTGGGATGTTCCAAATAAGTGTTTGATGAGCATTCCTCAACTTTATCAGTATTTATTGCCACCTTTCCCAACTTCTTTGTCACGTGTTGCTGGCATCAAATTCTAAAGTTAATGATTATTTGCAAAAAAAAAAAATTGTTTATCAGTTTGAACATCAAATATGTTGTCTTTGTAGCATTTTCAAATGAATATGGGTTGAAAATGATTTGCAAATCATTGTATTCCGTTTAAATTTACATTTAATACAATTTCCCAACTCATATGGAAACAGGGTTTGTACATAGTGTTGATACCAAGGTGGGTATTGCGATCGGATCGATACCTGTGCAATTGGATTGATACTTTTGTTGTATTTTCACTCAGGCACTCTCTGGCCCTTCCCTGTTGTCCTGACTACTGCCTTTATTTGTCACCAACATCTTTCTGCAATGGAAGTACATTTTTGGACATATTAATATTTTCATTACATTCTTGTTTTTTTGTTGTTGTTTTGCATTAGTGACTTTTTTTCTGAAATAAATGTGTGTAGTTGATTGTGGTAAGAGATTTATTTTATTTCATGTAGATTGCGGTTGTATATTGTTGCATTTGCTAAGAATGCTAAGATTCTACATTCAAAAAAATATCGATTATTATTCTGCCGCAATGAAAAAATCCCAGATTACCCAGAATTCCCAGTTTTACGGGACATTTTGCCCGTTTGAAAATGAACGGGCCAATTTCCAAACATGCACAACTCCCAACCTTTCTCAACCGATTCGAACCGTTCAACTATCCACACACTCTGCTCACCTTGGACAATCAAACTACAAATCTAAAAAAAAATTCCAGGATTTTCCAGAATTTCCGGTTTCCCCAAGCCCTATTTTCACCTCTTCCTGGAAAGTTTTCACAGTCCACGTTGTTCAACCCGTTTTTGACCATTCCACCCTCAAAACATTCCTCCTTAGTTGGGACAACAAATGTTTCTATTTTTTTTTTTTTTGTACAAACTCCCATTTTTCCAGGAATACCGAAATAGCCTTTCTCAATTTCTCAATTTTTTAACCAATTCCAACACCAACCCATTCATATCATCTTGGACAATTGTGCTAGTATCAACATATATTTTTTAAATGCCCTGTTTTCTCAAAACTTCCAAATTTCCAGGAAATTCCCATTCAAATCTAATGCTATTAATTCTCAAAATGTTGTGCCATTTTTAAACACGATTCCGACCTTTCAACGACACTACTCTTCCGATATATTGAACGCAAAACATGTTTTCCCTTTCCCAAAGTTCCCTGGAATTTTCTCCCCATTGACAATAAATGGGAATTAAACGATCTACCGCATATCCCACTTTTCTTACCCAATTTGAACCGTCCAACTATCCACACACTCCGCTCACCTTTGACAATCAAACTACCAATCTCAAAATTTTCCCGAATTCCCGGTTTTCCAAAACCCTACTTTCGTCTCTTCCTGGAAAGTTTTCACAGTCCACGTTGTTCAACCCGTTTTTGACCATTCCACCTTCAAAACATTCCTCTTAGTTGGAACAACAAATGTTTCTATTTTTTTTTATTGTACAAACTCCCATTTTTCCAGGAATTCCGAAATAGCCTTTCTCAATTCAAACTGTTACTACGTCAACATTTTTTAACCAATTCCAACACCAACCCATTCATATCATCTCGGACAATTGTGCTAGTATCAACATATATTTTTTAAATGCCCTGTTTTCTCAAAATTTCCAAATTTTCAGGAAATTCCCATTCAAATCAATGGAGGTACTAATAGTTTTACAATGCCATAAATTCTCAAAATTTTGCGCCATTTTTAAACACGATTCCGACCTTTCAACCATACTACTCTTCCGATATATTGAATGCAAAACATGTTTTCCCTTTCCCAAAATTCCCTGGAATTTTCTCCCCATTGACAATAAATGGGAATTAAACGATCTACCGCATATCCCACCTTTCTTACCCAATTTGAACCGTCCAACTATCCACACACTCCGCTCACCTTTGACAATCAAACTACCAATCTCAAAATTTTCCCGAATTCCCGGTATACAAAACCCTACTTTCGCTTCTTCCTGGAAAGTTTTCACAGTCCACGTTGTTCAACCCGTTTTTGACCATTCCACCTTCAAAACATTCCTCTTAGTTGGAACAACAAGTGTTCCTATTTATTTTTTTATTGTACAAACTCCCATTTTTCCAGGAATTCTGAAATAGCCTTTCTCAATTCAAACTGTTACTATGTCAACATTTTTCAACCAATTCCAACACGAACCCATTCATATCATCTCGGACAATTGTGCTAGTATCAACATATTTTTTTTAAATGCCCTGTTTTCTCAAAATTTCCAAATTTCCAGGAAATTCCCATTCAAATCAATGGAGGTACTAATAGTTTTACAATGCCATAAATTCTCAAAATTTTGCGCCATTTTTAAACACGATTCCGACCTTTCAACCATACTACTCTTCCGATATATTGAATGCAAAACATGTTTTCCCTTTCCCAAAATTCCCTGGAATTTTCTCCCCATTGACAATAAATGGGAATTAAACAATCTACCGCATATCCCACCTTTCTTACCCAATTTGAACCGTCCAACTATCCACACACTCCGCTCACCTTTGACAATCAAACTACCAATCTCAAAATTTTCCCGAATTCCCGGTATACAAAACCCTACTTTCGCTTCTTCCTGGAAAGTTTTCACAGTCCACGTTGTTCAACCCGTTTTTGACCATTCCACCTTCAAAACATTCCTCTTAGTTGGAACAACAAGTGTTCCTATTTATTTTTTTATTGTACAAACTCCCATTTTTCCAGGAATTCCGAAATAGCCTTTCTCAATTCAAACTGTTACTATGTCAACATTTTTCAACCAATTCCAACACCAACCCATTCATATCATCTCGGACAATTGTGCTAGTATCAACATATTTTTTTTAAATGCCCTGTTTTCTCAAAATTTCCAAATTTCCAGGAAATTCCCATTCAAATCAATGGAGGTACTAATAGTTTTACAATGCCATAAATTCTCAAAATTTTGCGCCATTTTTAAACACGATTCCGAACTTTCAACCATCCTACTCTTCCGATATATTGAACGCAAAACATGTTTTCCCTTTCCCAAAATTCCCTGGAATTTTCTCCCCATTGACAATAAATGGGAATTAAACGATCTACCACATATCCCACCTTTCTTACCCAATTTGAACCGTCCAACTATCCACACACTCCGCTCACCTTTGACAATCAAACTACCAATCTCAAAATTTTCCCGAATTCCCAGTTTTCCAAAACCCTACTTTCGCCTCTTCCTGGAAAGTTTTCACAGTTCACATTGTTCAACCGTTTTTGACCATTCCACCTTCAAAACATTCCTCTTAGTTGGAACAACAAATGTTCCTATTTATTTTTGTATTGTACAAACTCCCATTTTTCCAGGAATTCCGAAATAGCCTTTCTCAATTCATATTGTTACTACGTCAACATTTTTTAACCAATTCCAACACCAACCCATTCATATCATCTCGGACAATTGTGCTAGTATCAACATATATTTTTTAAATGCCCTGTTTTCTCAAAATTTCCAAATTTCCAGGAAATTCCCATTCAAATCAATGGAGGTACTAATAGTTTTACAATGCCATAAATTCTCAAAATTTTGCGCCCTTTTTAAACACGATTCCGACCTTTCAACCATACTACTCTTCCGATATATTGAACGCAAAACATGTTTTCCCTTTCCCAAAATTCCCTGGAATTTTCTCCCCATTGACAATAAATGGGAATTAAACGATCTACCGCATATCCCACTTTTCTTACCCAATTTGAACCGTCCAACTATCCACACACTCCGCTCATCTTGGACAATCAAACTACCAATCTCAAAATTTTCCCGAATTCCCGGTTTTCCAAAACCCTACTTTCGCCTCTTCCTGGAAAGTTTTCACAGTTCACATTGTTCAACCGTTTTTGACCATTACACCTTCAAAACATTTCTCTTAGTTGGAACAACAAATTATCTTTTTTTTTTTTATCGTACAAACTCTCATTTTTCCAGGAATTCCGAAATAGCCTTTCTCAATTCAAACTGTTACTACGTCAACATTTTTCAACCAATTCCAACACCAACCCATTCATATCGTCTCGGACAATTGTGCTAGTATCAACATATTTTTTTTAAATGCCCTGTTTTCTTAAAATTTCCAAATTTCCAGGAAATTCCCATTCAAATCAATGGAGGTATTAATGCTATTAATTCTCAAAATGTTGCGCCATTTTTAAACACGATTCCGACCTTTCAACCATACCACTCTTCCGATATATTGAACGCAAAACATGTTTTCCCTTTCCCAAAATTCCCTGGAATTTTCTCCCCATTGACAATAAATGGGAATTAAACGATCGACCGCATATCCCACCTTTCTTACCCAATTTGAACCGTCCAACTATCCACACACTCCGCTCACCTTTGACAATCAAACTACCAATCTCAAAATGTACCCGAATTCCCGGTTTTCCAAAACCCTACTTTCGCCTCTTCCTGGAAAGTTTTCACAGTTCACATTGTTCAACCGTTTTTGACCATTACACCTTCAAAACATTCCTCTTAGTTGGAACAACAAATGTTCCTATTTATTTTTTATTGTACAAACTCCCATTTTTCCAGGAATTCCGAAATAGCCTTTCTTAATTCAAACTGTTACTACGTCAACATTTTTCAACCAATTCCAAAAATTCCAACAACAACCCTTTCATATCATCTCGGACAATTGCGCTAGTATCAATGTTTTTTTTTAATTCCTGTTTTTTTCAAAATTTCCAGGAAATTTCCACTCAAATCAATGGAGGTACTAATAGTTTTACAATGCCATAAATTCTCAAAATTTTGCGCCATTTTTAAACACGATTCCGACCTTTCAACCATCCTACTCTTCCGATATATTGAACGCAAAACATGTTTTCCCTTTGCCAAAATTCCCTGGAATTTTCTCCCCATTGACAATAAATGGGAATTAAACGATCTACCACATATCCCACCTTTCTTACCCAATTTGAACCGTCCAACTATCCACACACTCCGCTCACCTTTGACAATCAAACTACCAATCTCAAAATGTTCCCGAATTCCCGGTATCCAAAACCCTACTTTCGCCTCTTCCTGGAAAGTTTTCACAGTCCACATTGTTCAACCGTTTTTGACCATTACACCTTAAAAACATTCCTTTTAGTTGGAACAACAAATGTTCTTTTTTTTTTTTATTGTACAAACTCCCATTTTTCCAGGAATTCCGAAATAGCCTTTCTCAATTCAAACTGTTACTACGTCAACATTTTTCAACCAATTCCAACACCAACCCATTCATATCATCTCGGACAATTGTGCTAGTATCAACATATTTTTCTTAAATGCCCTGTTTTCTCAAAATTTCCAAATTTCCAGGAAATTCTCATTCACATCAATGGAAGTATTAATAGTTTTACAATGCTATGAATTCTCAAAATGTTACGCCATTTTTAAACACGATTCCGACCTTTCAACGACACTATTCTTCCGATATATTGAACGCAAAACATGTTTTCCCTTTGCCAAAATTCCCTGGAATTTTCTCCCCATTGACAATAAATGGGAATTAAACGATCTACCGCATATCCCACCTTTCTTACCCAATTTGAACCGTCCGACTATCCACACACTCCGCTCACTTTCGACAATCAAACTACCAATCTCAACATTTTCCCGAATTCCCGGTTTTCCAAAACCCTACTTTCGCCTCTTCCTGGAAAGTTTTCACAGTTCACATTGATCAACCGTTTTTGACCATTACACCTTCAAAACATTCCTCTTAGTTGGAACAACAAATGTTCCTATTTATTTTTTTATTGTACAAACTCCCATTTTTCCAGGAATTCCGAAATAGCCTTTCTCAATTCAAACTGTTACTACGTCAACATTTTTCAACCAATTCCAACACCAACCCATTCATATCATCTCGGACAATTGTGCTAGTATCAGCATATTTTTTTTAAATGCCCTGTTTTCTCAAAATTTCCAAATTTCCAGGAAATTCCCATTCAAATCAATGGAGGTACTAATAGTTTTACAATGCTATAAATTCTCAAAATGTTGCGCCATTTTTAAACACACGATTCCGACCTTTCAACCACACTACTCTTCCGATATATTGAACGCAAAACATGTTTTCCCTTTCCCAAAATTCCCTGGAATTTTCTCCCCATTGACAATAAATGGGAATTAAACGATCTGCTGCATATCCCACCTTTCTTACCCAATTCTAACCGTCCAACTATCCACACACTCCGCTCACCTTCGACAATCAAACTACCAATCTCAACATTTTCCCGAATTCCCGGTTTTCCAAAACCCTACTTTCACCTCTTCCTGGAAAGTTTTCACAGTTCACATTGTTCAACCGTTTTTGACCATTCCACCTTCAAAACATTTCTCTTAGTTGGGACAACAAACATTCCCTTTTTTTCTTGTACAAGCTATCGGTTTTCCAGGAATTCCGAAATAGCCTTTCTCAATTCAAACGGTTACTCCGTCAACCTTTTTCAACCAATTCCAAAAATTCCAACACCAACCCATACATATCATCTCAGACATTTGTGCTAGTATCAATATTTTCAAAAAACTGTTTCTTCAAAATTTGAAAATTTCCAGGAAATTCCCATTCTAATCATTAATAGTTTTACAATGCTGTAAATTCTCAATGTTGCGTCATTTTCAAACACTATTCTGACTTTTCAACCACACTACTCTTCCGATATATTGAACGCAAAACATGGTTTCCCTTTCCCAAAATTTCCTGGAATTTTCTCCCCATTGATAATAAAAGGGAATAATACGATCGACTGCATATCCCACATTTCTCATCCGATTTGAACCATTCCAATATCTACACACTCCTCTCACCCTGGACATTCAAGCCAGCGTGTTCCCCAGTTCCTGATTACCCAGAATTACCAGGAATTTCTCCCTATTGAAAATGTATGGAGGAATATACAAAACTGTCCATAACCCACATTTGTCAACCGATACGAACCGTTCCAACATCCACACATTCCACTCACTCTGGACATTCAAGCTTTTCAGTTCCAGTTATGTGTATTGGCGGTTTGGCGGCTTGCGCACATAAGGCATCCACACGCAATTAATACTGGAATTGCAAATTCTAGTTACAAACATATTTGTATCTGCAGATAATATTTTTACCGTGTTATCATAATCAATTAAATAGAGACAAAGTTACAAAATTATTTAATTATCATAGCATTTCAAGTCAAAAATACCGGTATAAGCAATACTAGTCTTGTATTCACTTGGTACTGTATTCATACCAAAATTCAAAGTATTGCCAACCACTGAATTCTAACCATGACACAAACTACACAACTTTAACCCTTGTATAATGTTCATATTGTTGTTACTCAGCCAGCGTTTGTGGGTCTGATGGACCCGTTGCATTTTGTGGCTTTTAATGCCTGAACAGATGTTTACCTTATCCCAATAAACATCTGTACTTTAACATAAAAGTGTTTGATTGTGAGACATTAAAAGCCACAAAATGCAACGGGTCCATCAGACCCACAAACGCTGGCTGAGTAACAGCAATATGAACGTTGCACGGAAAATTGATTTGCCAGTTTCTGCATCCCACAGGGATTCTTCTTTTGTGTTTCTGCACCTGCGGTTCCCACACAAGGTTGCAACATTGTTTGTCAACACTGTCTGCTCTCATTTTCTCGCACATTTGACTCTCTGATGTTCTGTGTACCTACACTCTGTCCTCCTCCTGTCTAGGCCTGCTGTGTGTGTGTGTGTGTGTGTGTGTGTGTGTGTGTGTGTGTGTGTGTGTGTGTGTGTGTGTGTGTGTGTGTGTGTGTGTGTTACACGGAACATCAGTTTCCACACTTCTATTAGCCCTAGGTTCAGTAGACCCGGACTGAACAGATGTTTACCTTATCCCAATAAACATCTGCCAGTTTTTGCTTCCCACAGGGATTCTTCTTTTGTGTTTCTGCACCTGCGGTTCCCACACAAGGTTGCAACATTGTTTGTCAACACTGTCTGCTCTCATTTTCTCGCACATTTGACTCTCTGATGTTCTGTGTACCTACACTCTGTCCTCCTCCTGTCTAGGCCTGCTGTGTGTATGTGTGTGTGTGTGTGTGTGTGTGTGTGTGTGTGTGTGTGTGTGTGTGTGTGTGTGTGTGTGTGTGTGTGTGTGTGTGTGTGTGTGTGTGTGTGTGTTACACGGAACATCAGTTTCCACACTTCTATTAGCCCTAGGTTCAGTAGACCCGGACTGAACAGATGTTTACCTTATCCCAATAAACATCTGCCAGTTTTTGCTTCCCACAGGGATTCTTCTTTTGTGTTTCTGCACCTGCGGTTCCCACACAAGGTTGCAACATTGTTTGTCAACACTGTCTGCTCTCATTTTCTCGCACATTTGACTCTCTGATGTTCTGTGTACCTACACTCTGTCCTCCTCCTGTCTAGGCCTGCTGTGTGTGTGTGTGTGTGTGTGTGTGTGTGTGTGTGTGTGTGTGTGTGTGTGTGTGTGTGTGTGTGTGTGTGTGTGTGTGTGTGTGTGTGTGTGTGTGTGTGTGTGTGTGTGTGTGTGTGTGTGTGTGTGTGTGTGTGTGTGTTTGTGTGTGTGTTGCACGGAACATCAGTTTCCACACTTCTATTAGCCCTGGGTTCAGTAGACCCGGACTGAACAGATGTTTACCTTATCCCAAAAAACATCTGCCAGTTTTTGCATCCCACAGGGATTCTTCTTTTGTGTTTCTGCACCTGCGATTCCCACACAAGGTTGCAACATTGTTTGTCAACACTGTCTGCTCTCATTTTCTCGCACATTTGACTCTCTGATGTTCTGTGTACCTACACTCTGTCCTCCTCCTGTCTAGGCCTGCTGTGTGTGTGTGTGTGTGTGTGTGTGTGTGTGTGTGTGTGTGTGTGTGGGTGTGTGTGTGTGTGTGTGTGTGTGTGTGTGTGTGTGTGTGTGTGTGTGTGTGTGTGTGTGTGTTTGTGTTACACGAAACATCAGTTTCCACACGTCTATTAGCCCTGGGTCCAGTGGACCCGGACATCTTATATGTAATAGAAATGTGTAGGGGGGTGTATGGTGTGTGGTCATTAAATATGTATTCTGATATATGTTTTTCACAGAAAATGAGCCAAAGTCAGTGAGTCTCAGTTTGAAAAGTTAATTAATTGTATCATTTTTCTTTTAATAAAAAATAAACGGGTCCCACAGACCCGAACACCACACAAGGGTTAATATTTATTTTAATTGCACTTTTTTAATAGTGTGTTTAATTCAATTGCAAATTGTACACTATCAAACAATTTAAGCATATGTTAAACTAATATCAGTTAGCATTCCTATTAAAATTGAGCGAAAAACCGATTAAGAGTAATTAAAACCAATCTTGTGAACATGTTTGACATCCTTCTGTTTCATTTAGTGCTGGTCTTAAGTTTCAACAGGTTCCAACATGCAGACCGAAAATGAGGTTTAGGATTCTGTTAGCACAAAAGATATTAACATTAAAGCAAAGCCCGGGGGAGGAGAAGCTCTCCCTCATTTCCCATCTGTTAGAAACAGACAGTAGTATGATTCATGAAAAGACCTACATGCTTCCTCCTCTCCAAGGACACCAGAGGTCAAAGTTGTCCCGCCCTTCAAAACTTTGCTTTATTGCCTTTGTTCCTATGTGATCATTTGTACATTGAGTCCCAGCTCTATCATTACAGTCCCAGCTTGAAAGATACGCTCCAATAATTTTTATGTGAGAAAAAAGAAGGGTGCAGGGATATATTTTTTTTTTTTTTTTTTTCTCGACACCCTTATCTCTGTGTTAACAAAGGAAGATTTGGAAATAAGAGCTTTTTTGACAAATTGTATAAAGGTATTTTTGAAAGACAAGAATATCCCACAGTGTGTACTTTCAACAAAAATGAAATGCCGTCCAAGATATCCAAGGGGTAAAAGCTTTACAGATACCATGTCTGCTCTGTTAGGCAGTGACGTGCGGTACCTGTTCAAGGCAGGTGAGGAACATTTATTTAAAAAAGAAAATGCAAATTTACTTGAATTTGCTCATCTACGTTGAGATAAGAAAAAGAAGAGAATCATTTTCACTTACATAAAAATGTTATCAAATAATTCTTGGTCACCTATATTTACCGTATTTTTCGGACTATAAGGATTTAATTTCCTCAAAACTCGACAGTGCGCCTTATAACCCGGTGCGCCTAATGTACGCAATCATTTTGGTTGTGCTTACCGACCTCGGAGCTATTTTATTTGGTACATGGTGAAATAACTGTGACCAGTAGATGGCAGTCACACATAAGAGATATGCGTAGACCGCAATATGACTCAAGTAAACAGCAACATTTTAAATGTTCCATTGAAATTATAGAACGTTTCACACGGCGCTCAAGAATCTATCAAAATGTTTTAGTACGACTCTGGTAAACTATGAAGCTGCACCGCTTGATGGAGTGTACTGTGTTTCAACATACGACTATTATTATGGTGTGTTTATAAGGTAGGACATAGTAGCTGGCGTTTTGTTTCGCAACATTAAGCAAAAGCAACTTTTCTTACCTTCTGGCACCTGCTGATCTGTATTTGGGATCTGCATAAATCCTGAAAATGTGCGTGCTTCCGCAATTGTAGTCGATAAACTTCTTATTTTTCTTTATCTT
>NC_084575.2:26845566-26898066 GCF_033978685.3 Nerophis lumbriciformis
AGGGTCTCCGTTGTGGTATTTTAGGCTCCAAAATGCGCCACACATTTTCAATGGGAGACAGGTCTGGACTACAGGCAGGCCAGTCTAGTACCCGCACTCTTTTACTATGAAGCCACGTTGATGTAACACGTGGCTTGGCATTGTCTTGCTGAAATAAGCAGGGGCGTCCATGGTAACGTTGCTTGGATGGCAACATATGTTGCTCCAAAACCTGTATGTACCGTACAGCATTAATGGCGCCTTCACAGATGTGTAAGTTACCCATGTCTTGGGCACTAATACACCCCCATGCCATCACAGATGCTGGCTTTTCAACTTTGCGCCTATAACAATCCGGATGGTTCTTTTCCTCTTTGGTCTGGAGAACACGACGTCCACAGTTTCCAAAAACAATTTGAAATGTGGACTCGTCAGACCACAGAACACTTTTCTTCTTTGTATCAGTCCATCTTAGATGAGCTCAGGCCCAGCGAAGCCGATGGCGTTTCTGGGTGTTGTTGATAAATGGTTTTTGCCTAGCATAGGAGAGTTTTAACTTGCACTTACAGATGTAGCGACCAACTGTAGTTACTGACGGTGGGTTTCTGAAGTGTTCCTGAGCCCATGTGGTGATATCCTTTACACACTGATGTCGCTTGTTGATGCAGTACAGCCTGAGGGATCGAAGGTCACGGGCTTAGCTGCTTACGTGCAGTGATTTCTCCAGATTCTCTGAACCCTTTGATGATATTACGGACCGTAGATGGTGAAATCCCTAAATTCCTTGCAATAGCTGCTTGAGAAAGGTTTTTCTTAAACTGTTCAACAATTTGCTCACGCATTTGTTGACAAAGTGGTGACCCTCGCCCCATCCTAGTTTGTGAATGACTGAGCATTTCATGGAATCTACTTTTATACCCAATCATGGCACCCACCTGTTCCCAATTTGCCTGTTCGCCTGTGGGATGTTCCAAATAAGTGTTTGATGAGCATTCCTCAACTTTATCAGTATTTATTGCCACCTTTCCCAACTTCTTTGTCACGTGTTGCTGGCATCAAATTCTAAAGTTAATGATTATTTGCAAAAAAAAAAATGTTTATCAGTTTGAACATCAAATATGTTGTCTTTGTAGCATATTCAACTGAATATGGGTTGAAAAGGATTTGCAAATCATTGTATTCCGTTTATATTTACATCTAACACCATTTCCCAACTCATATGGAAACGGGGTTTGTAAATAAATAAAAATAGCATTACGGCAGAGTTTGAGGTACGTGCAAAAAAAGTGTGCTTACTTTGATTGACTGAAAATAGTCATGTAAAAAAAATAGTTTGTCTAAGAAGAAGAGGTCTAACCAGGAACATGTCACTCTAAAGCTCTCTCTTTAACTTTACCATATATGGAGATATCCGCTGACATCACCAATGGGAAAAAAAAGCACAAATTAGGCATATTCCAGACCTCTCGTTTAGAGGAAGTATCAATTAAGGTTGTTTTATCAATATCTACGCCATGGATTGATTTAAAATTTTCCGGACTTATGCAGAACCCTAATACAAAACCCCAAAACCAGTGAAGTTGGCACGTTGTGTAAATGGTAAATAAAAACAGAATACAATTGTGGAAGTCGCTTCCTCGCAGTTCCACTGAAGCGTGCTGTTTTTAACAAAGGTTTTAATGTACATAGGTTTTTTTCAAAGTCTTTCTCCCCCAGAACGTGACTTTTCAGTCCCGTCCGTATCCTCTCTCCCGCCTGCTCCCGGCCGCTTACTGTTAAAGACAACAGATGATTAGATTAACACGTGCCACCTGTGAAATCGAATCACCTGCCAGCCGTGTCTCGCCGTCAGCACTGCCACGCCCCCGTTCTGATGGTGCTCTGTCCTCAGCACCATGGACAGAGGCGGTGACGTTTGCTCCTGCAGACAGCGCTGGCTACATCTCCCCCCACAACAATGTTTTGAAAATCCTTTTCAACATACCGTATTTTTCGGACTAGAAGTAGAAGTTTTTTTCAGAGTTTGGCCGGGGGTGCGACTTATACTCAGGAGCGACTTATGTGTGAAATTATTAACACATTACCATAAAATATCAAATAATATTATTTATCTCATTCGCGTAAGCGACGAAGAAAATGTCCGCAATCGTCACACACATGTCAGCAATCGTCACTCACACGCCAACCAATAAGAATTCGGCGGGGGCGGGTCATGGCAGAAGTGCATTGTGGGTGATGATATGCTAACTGCTATATGCTATACGCGTCTGCCGGAGCTATTAAAATGGATCACATCTATATTGGCGGTAACTTATAAAAAATGAGAAGGACTGAACTAAAATGGCACCGAAAAGGAAATCATATACTGCAGATTACAAGCTGGACGTAGTGAAATATGCTGTAGAGAACAGCAATCGAGCAGCAGAAAGAAAGGACGCTAGCGGGGCGCATACCAGAGGCGACACCGAGGAAGAAGATTTCATCGGATTCAGCGATCGGGAGTGACAGATTGTTTGGTAAACGTATAGCATGTTCTATATGTTATAGTTATTTGAATGACTCTTACCATAATATGTTACGTTAACATAAACACAACATAAACACAACAGGACAAATACCCAGAATCCCATGCAGCCCTGACTCTTCCGGGCTACATTATTCTACCACCAAACCCCGCCCCCATCCCAACCCTGCTCCCTCACACATCAACCCCCCCCCCCCTCTCTGCGTCGGTTGAGGTGGGCGGGGTTTGGTAGCGGGGGTGTATAATGTAGCCCGGAAGAGTAGCCCGTGTACGTTATATGAGCCTGTTGTTCACTATTCTTTATTTATTTTAAATTGCCTTTTAAATGTCTATTCTTGGTGTTGGATTTTATCAAATAAATTTCCCCCCAAAATGCGACTTATATATGTTTTTTTCCTTTTCCCTTTTCGGCCGGTGCGACATATACTCCGGAGCGACTTATAGTCCGAAAAATACGGTATATTCAATTGAATAGACTGCAAAGACAATTTACTTAACGTTCGAATTGGAAAACATACAGTATGATGCCATACAAGCAACGTTATCATGGACGCCCCTGCTTATTTTCAGCAAGACAATGCCAAGCCACGTGTTACAACAGCGTGGCTTCATAGTAAAATAATGCGGGTTTGAGACTGGCCTGCCTGCAGTCTAGACCTGTCTCCCATTGAAAATGTGTGGCGCATTATGAAGCCTAAAATACCACAACGGAGACCCCCGGACTGTTGAACAACTTAAGCTGTACATCAAACAAGAATGGGAAATAATAATAATAATATGATTCCTTTTAATACAGCTTATAATCCGGTGTGCCCTATGGTCCGGAAAATAAGGTAGTTTCCTGCCAGCGCACCTGTTTGGTCAGATCTAGTCTTATGTAAGTCTCTGAGCATGAACTGATGAAGCCTCCTCCTATGAGAGACACAATGTCTTCTAAGACTAACTGAACAGTTGCGATCGATTGAATGACCCGAGAATACAAGTGTTCACATTCTCTAATGGTGGATTGTAACTGGACTGCAGGGAGAACATCAAAAATGCAGGAGTGAGACATAACAGAAAGTCTGCAATTAATCGGAAACCGCATTAAAACTCAACAGAATTGTTCGGAAAGTTAAAGCCATAAACTTAAAGTACCAGTAGAGTGGAAAAACAAGTTTCCTCTGTATTGAAGCTATTACTAAATTGCCAAAAGTATTTGGCCACCTGCCTTTACTCGCATATGAACTTGAAGTCCAAAATGTTTTGGGTATCCTGGAGCATTCAAAGTTCCTTTCACTGGAACTAAGGGGCCAAGCCCAACTCCTGAAAAACCAACCACGCACCATAATTCCTCCTCCACCAAATTTCACACTCGGCACAAAGCAGTCCGAAATGTAGCGTCTTGTCGGACAACCACAGTGTTAAGGCCTCTTGATGGGAAATGCTTTGAACATGACAGGGTTGTTGTATTGCACGATCAAGGCATTTTAGCGCCACTGATTTCTTAAAATATCCTGAGGTTTATGGGGTACTAAAGTAATCAAGTGGTAGACCCCCCGAAAACTTACCTTGCACTAAGCTGGAGAGTCTAATAGGATTTTCTGTAAAAATATAGGCTGATTATTGACCCAAATTACTGCTGCCGAGTGAATTAACCCGAAAACCGCGTCTTCCGAGAAAGGAGTTAAAGGGGAACATTATCACCAGACCTATGTAAGCGTCAATATACACCTTGATGTTGCAGAAAAAAGACCAAATATTTTTTTAACCGATTTCCGAACTCTAAATGGGTTAATTTTGGCGAATGAAACGCCTTTCTAATATTCGCTCTCGGAGCGATGACGTCAATCCGCCATTTTCTCAAACACCGAGTCAAATCAGCTCTGTTATTTTCCGTTTTTTCGACTGTTTTCCATACCTTGGAGACATCATGCCTCGTCGGTCGGTGTGTTGTCGGAGGGTGTAACAACACGAACAGGGACGGATTCAAGTTGCACCAGTGGCCCAAAGATGCGAAAGTGGCAAGAAATTGGACGTTTGTTCAGCACACTTTACCGACGAAAGCTATGCTACGACAGAGATGGCAAGAATGTGTGGATATCCTGCGACACTCAAAGCAGATGCATTTCCAACGATAAAGTCAAAGAAATCTGCCGCCAGACCCCCGTTGAATCTGCCGGAGTGTGTGAGCAATTCAGGGACAAAGGCCCTCGGTAGCACGGCAAGCAATGGCGGCAGTTTGTTCCCGCAGACGAGCGAGCTAAACCCCCTATCGACCCTAGCTTCCCTGGCCTGCTGACATCAACTCCAAAACTGGACAGATCAGCTTTCAGGAAAAGAGCGCGGATGAGGGTATGTCTACAGAATATATTAATTGATGAAAATTGGGCTGTCTGCACTCTCAAAGTGCATGTTGTTGCCAAATGTATTTCATATGCTGTAAACCTAGTTCATAGTTGTTAGTTTCCTTTAATGCCAAACAAACACATACCAATCGTTGGTTAGAAAACGATCGCCGAATTGGTCCTCGCTTTCTCCCGTGTCGCTGGCTGTCGTGTCGTTTTCGTCGGTTTCGCTTGCATACGGTTCAAACCGATATGGCTCAATAGCTTCAGTTTCTTCTTCAATTTCGTTTTCGCTACCTGCCTCCACACTACAACCATCCGTTTCAATACATGCGTAATCTGTTGAATCGCTTAAGCCGCTGAAATCCGAGTCTAAATCCGAGCTAATGTCGCTATAGCTTGCTGTTCTTTCCGCCATGTTTGTTTGTGTTGGCTTCACTATGTGACGTCACAGGAAAATGGACGGGTGTTTATAACATACTTGCCAACCCTCCCGGATTTTCCGGGAGACTCCTGAAATTCAGCACCTCTCCCGAAAACCTCCCGGAAGAAATTTCCTCCCGAAAATCTCCCGGAATTCAGCCGGAGCTGGAGGCCACGCCCCCTCCAGCTCCATGCGGACCTGAGTCCAGTGTGCGCACACAAGGAGACGAAGCAGAAGAACGAGACCATAGTCAAAGAGCGCAGGGGAGACACTTCTCCAGGGCCGATGTATGCTCGGGGCAACACCCTTCACCTTACCCGGCAGTGGGTCTCCACAGCGGACGACTTTAGGGTGAATGATGAGTCCAGCGATTAGTTGCAAATCTTGCTTTCTTGATTGCTTGCACACAGACAATCCAACACAAAACCAACTAGTCCCTCCCCGCACTCACGCTACGCTCCCTCTCTTCTCTCGCCCACACACTCACTGACGTCACTCACCTCACACGCTGTCACCTATTAAAGGGCCACACACACACATACTCTACTCTCATAACACACAGTACAGTTAGTAGAACAACTGTGTTTTCATTACTGTGTGTTTGATAGGTGCCATTGCCCCGGAATTGTATTGCATTGTACTTTCAAGTACAACAATGAGTAGATGAGTGTTATGTGTGTGTATATGTGTAAATAAATGAACACTGAAATTCAAGTATTTATTTTATTTATATATATAATAAAATAAATAAATATATATATATAGCTAGAATTCACTGAAAGTCAAGTATTTCATACATATATATATATATATTAGAGATGCACGGATAGGCAATTATTTCATCCGCAACCGCATCAGAAAGTCGTCAACCATCCGCCATCCACCCGAACTAACATTTGATCAGAACTGCACCCGCCCTCACCCGCCCGTTGTTATATATCTAATATAGACGATGCAAGGCATTAGTGAGGTTATAAAGCTTTTGCCTGTTAAAGAAAGGAGACTGATCCAATGCAGCACAGACATTCGCGTGCCACGCTGTCACGACCCAGACGCACACCAGTGCGCAATCATATGGGAGCCGCGCTGAGCACACCTCCAAGCGCGTCTCGCTGCCGGCGACGGCCGGATATGGGCCTGACGCTCCAGCCCCATCCATTTTCAGGGCTAGTTGATTCGGCAGGTGGGTTGTTACACACTCCTTAGCGGGTTCCGACTTCCATGGCCACCGTCCTGCTGTCTATATCAACCAGGGTGAGCCCCACCCCTTTCGTGAGCGCACTGCGCGCGGAATGACCCCTGTTACGCGCCCCCGGCAACAGGGGTGGCGGGCAGGTAAGCTGCGCGGGCGGAGCGCGCGGAGTGACCCCTGTTACGAGCCCCCGGCCAAGCTGCTTACCTGCTGCGCGTGACGCCGGCCGCGGCGAAGGCGGACGAGGCGGGGTGTCGGTGCGGTGGGCGCGGTGGTGACCCTGCACGTGCGTCGGGCCCTTCTCGCGGATCGCCTCAGCTACGGCTCCCGGTGGGGCCCTCTCGGGGGAAGGGGCCTCGGTCCCGGACCCTGGCGAGGCGTCCCTTCTCCGCTCCGTAAAAGTGTCCATCTCTTTTTCTTTTTTTTCTTCTGTTGTGGCATATGCAGCAGGTGCCTGCTTGTTTTTCGTATGTGGGTAACAACATTTAACTATGTATATATATTTCCGAATTGGTTTAACTGCCACCCGCCTGAATCTATTTAAAATCAAAATTTTTTTATTTCAACCGCCCGACCCGACCCGACCCGACCCGACCCGAACCGTGGATAAAATCTAATTTTTTTAAATTTCATCCGCCCGATCCGCGGATAATCCGCGGACTCCGCGGTTGTGCCCGCAAACCGCGCATCTCTAATATATATACATATATGAATGAAATACTCCAGTTGGTGAATTCTAGCTGTAAATATACTCCTCCCCTCTTAACCACGCCCCCAACCACGCCACCCGCCCCACCCCCGACCACGCCCCCCACCCCCCACCTCCCGAAATCGGAGGTCTCAAGGTTGGCAAGTATGGTTTATAACGATGGTTAAAATCAGGCACTTTGAAGCTTTTTTTAGGGATATTGCGTGATGGGTAAAATTTTGAAAAAAACTTCGAAAAATAAAATAAGCCACTGGGAACTGATTTTTAATGGTTTTAACCATTCTGAAATTGTGATAATGTTCCCCTTTAAACATGGAGCTTTAGGTTTGTCGTCTCCAGGCTGCAGAACTGTCTAGACTTCACCGCACAGACTGGGTCCTGGTCAAGAGTGATGTCCGCTGCAACATCTGTAATAGTGTGTGGAATAACGGGCAGCCAGCCTCGTTGGAAAAACAATTTGTACTCAAGCGGTCCAGCAGGTGGAAGGAGGCGCAGCACAGTTCCCTGTTCAATCACGGAACCGTGCGACGTAGCCTTGATAAATAAAACAAACGTGAATACAACCCATGAAGGCTCATCTATAGTTGCAATTGTGTGCTGCATCCAATTAAGGTGCTGAGATTTTTGATGTGACACCGCACAACTGTTCGTGACACTCACACACAGCATCTTTTTCCTAATTGGACAAAACTGTCAGGCTCTAGTGCATTGGGGGGGGGGGGGGGCGACGAAAAAGGTAGACAGCATTTTCACAGTGCAACACAAATTTCAAAAAACCACAATCTGCGAACTGTGACACCAATGCTATTTATTTTTTGACATTCTTGTCATCTCCTTTACAGGCTTGTCAGGTGCAGTTAATAGTGTACAGGTGTACAGTACTGTTTGTGTGTGCCATGTCCAGAGGGCGGTGGTGTCCTAAACACCTAAAGGAGGGACGGATAAAACTTTGCTTGATTAATAATAATAATAATAATAATACAGTGTTTCCCACAGGACAGGCATCTATTTGTGGTGGTGTGGTCGGGGGGCGGGGGCTGGCGGCGGCGGCGGCGATGACCAAGAAGAACGCGGAGTTGGGATATAATTACAACATTTTATGTACATATTTATATACAGATTTGAACAATTAGTGATTCACTGAAATATATTTATTAATTGTGGTTCTTACAAAAAATATATATTATAAAATATAAAAGTTAAAATGTCTCTTAAAGCTCTGCCCCTTTAATTAGTGAATACTAAATAATGTAACTTTAGCCTACTACTACAACCATATTATTTACCAGCAACATGAAGTGAAACAGAGGCAGAGGTGTCTTGCCACAGTCAGTCAACCTCCTCCTCCTCCTCCTGCTGCTGCTGAACAGGCCGCACCTGTGGTCCGGACTGTAGGCCTACCTCCTCTCCAAGTCAAGGCCTTTTCGGCCGTTGAAAATATTTTTCTATACTCATCTGTGTGAAGGAGTGAACATCCAACATTAGAATTTATTACTAACGAGCAGAACCGCTCTATGTACAGTGCCGTCTAACCTTAAGCGGCAGCAGCTCAACACATGCAGGGTTCAACGTTAAGGTTTTTTTCTACTTGCCTGACTTCTCAAATCTGCTTGCCCCAATATTTTTACTTGTCCTGCCTAGGTTTTTTTCTGGCTGTGTAGTGCTCATGGCTTATATCTTTCTAAAATTATTCCCCTTGACTATTTACAACACTACACAGTAATTATTATTATTATTATTATTATCTATAATTACATTTAAATGGCATTGCATACATGTAAAATTAAATGCTATTTCACATTATTTGACCAGTAGCAGTTACACCCATCTGAACAGGTCAGCCACCTGTTTAAAGCCCGATCACAGTTGAAATCTTGAAATGAAGGGCCTTTAATGGCCAAAACATTAACCTGGACAACATTTTAACAGCTGGTTGGCTCAGATTTTATTCTTTTCATTGCATTCACATGCTGCAGTGGACAGTGGACAATTTAGCTTCAGTCCATGTGTGTTTATTGACAACAGGGCTATAACCTGGACACGTTAGCTCGTCGGTGAAACGCTCGGTGAAATCGTGGATTAACGTTAAATATATGACGAGCCGCGAACGATGCAGCTATAACCTATCTACCTATAACACCTGTAAAAATGAAGCAATGCTACCACGCTAGCAAGCGTTAGCTAGCCGGCTATGAGCCACCAAGCTGCTAACTATCGCCAAAAGGCACCATTTAAGTTTTTTTCCCCATGGCATCCTGGATCAAGGCTTTCAGCAGCTTTTGGACGTCTGAGGTAGAAACGTAGGAAGTGCCATCATTATGAAAAGTAGCCGGCGAGTATTTTGATCCCGTCCGTCCATCCGTCCCTCTTCTTCTTCTTCTTCTTCTTCTTCTTCTTCTTCTTCTTCTTCTTCTTCTTCTGGCCCACCAGGTGAATTAAGTGCTATTGGCGGAGTTACAATGCATACCGCCACCTACTGCACCGGAGGTGTAACTACAAGCAACATTCACAGACAGTCCCATTGCTTTTATGAGCGGTCGAGCGAGTCAAAAGCCGAAAAATCCATTTGTGGCGGACGTAATTCTTTCGTGGCGGGCCGCCACAAATAAATGAATGTGTGGGAAACACTGTAATAGTACCGTATTTTTCGGACCAAAGGAAAATACGGCGCACTGCCGATGAATGGTCTATTTTCGAACTTTTTTCCAAGAAGGCGCACCGGATTAAAGAGAGCATTAAAACCTTTAAAGCTATGTTTTTCAACCTTTTTTGAGCCAAGGCACATTTTTTTCAGAGAAAAAATGCGGAGGCACACCACCAGCAGAAATCATTAAAAACTGAAACTCAGCAGCCGATATTGACAATAAAAAGTTGCTGGAATTGTTGGATTTGACTTTAAAGCATAACCAAGCATGCATCGCTATAGCTCTTGTCTCAAAGTAGGTGTACTGTCACCACCTGTCACATCACGCCCTGATTTATTTGGACTTTTTTGCTGTGTGTAGTGTTTTACTTCTTGTCTTGCGCTCCTATTTTGGTGGCTTTTTCTCTTTTGTTGGTATTTTCCTGTCGCAGTTTCATGTCTTCCTTTGAGCGATATTCCCCACACCTGCTTTGTTGTAGCAATCAAGACTATTTCAGTTGTTTTTATCCTTCTTTGTGGGGACATTGTTGATTGTCATGTCATGTTCGGATGTACTTTGTGGACGCCGTCTTTGCTCCACAGTAAGTCTTTGCTGTCGTCCAGCATTCTGTTTTTGTTTACTTTATAGCCAGTTCAGTTTTAGTTTCGTTCTGCATAGCCTTCCCTAAGCTTCAATGCCTTTTCTTAGGGGCACTCACCTTTTGTTTATTTTTGGTTTAAGCAGTAGACACCTTTTTACCTGCACACTGCCTCCCGCTATTTCCGACATCTACAAAGCAATTAGCTACCTGCTGCCACCTACTGATATGGAAGAGTATTACACTGCTGAGCACTAGACAGCACCGACACTCAACAACAACACATAATTTGCAGACTACAATTACTGGTTTGCAAAACCCAAATAGGTGAAATTAGATCATCTCCCACGGCACACCAGACTGTATCTCACGGCACACTAATGTTTCGCGGCACAGTGGTTGAAAAACACTGCTCTACAGGCCTTAGTGGCCACATGCGTGGACAGCACCTTTTAGCTCTTATTTCCAAAATTGTGTACACTACTGAATTGGGGTCTTATGCCGACATATGGACACTTATACTGCTAATTTGAAGAGTAAAACATACAATGGAATTTGGAAAAAAAATAAGTGTAAAATAAAAATTTGCATATCACTAAATATGAAGTACACGTCTGTGTACTTATGGACTAAGTACATCATATTAAAAGATGATTTTTAGTTTTGTATTCTAATTAGGGTCCAATAAGCCCAAATAGCAAAGAGAAATACAAAAATAATGTAAACAAACAGCTTGGGCCTTAAGGAGTCATATTATTATTATTTTTTTTCTAAATGTAAAACACTTCCTTGTGGTCTACATAACATGTAATGGTGGTTCTTTGGTCAAAATGTTGCGTGGATTATGTTTTACTGATCATCTTCAAGCCGCTTCCGGATGCGCAGTTTTGTGGGCGGTCTTATTTCACCGTCATCTTTGTTGTAGCGGTGTAGCATGCAAGGACGGGCGTGTAAGAAGTGTCAAAAGATGGAGCTGACTGTTTTAATGACATTCAGACTTTACTTATGTCAATAATGGAGCAGCATCTCCTCATCCGGAAACAACAAGGCCGGAAATGTGTCCCGTGAAAAACCGTCCGACCGGAACTCTCCAATAACTAAAGTTACTTGGGTGAATTATTTGAACTCACTACACCGGTATGTTTTAGCGCTTTCATGGCGAGTTTACTGACAGATATAAGTAAGAACTTTACACTAATTTATATTAGAAATGGCAACAGCGGAGGGTGAATGTCCCATAACAAGAAGATAGAGAAAAAGAAGAAGCTTATCGATTATGGTGTCGCACACACTACAAAGGCGGACGCGCGCAATTTCCCAGGATTTATGCAGATCCCAAATACAGATCAGCAGGTACCAAAAGGTAAGAAAAGTTGCTTTTGCATAATATTGCGAAATAAAACGCCAGATAATGTCTTACCTTATACACACACCATAATAATACTCGTATGTTCAGTGCGCAGACAACCCATCAAGCGGTGCGGCTTCATAGCTTACCAAAGTCGTACTAAAACTTTTTGATAGATTTTTGAGCGTCCTGTGTAATGTTCTATATTTTCAATGGAACATATAGAATATAATAGAATATATCTTTATTGTCATTGTACAACGAAATTGTAAGCAAAAACTAATTTAGTGCAAATTCATAATAACACATACAAACATAAGAACAGATAAAAATACATAAAATACATAAAAATACCAAGCACACAGCTCACATGCACAGTCATTATTGTCTTGTGTTCAGCGACACTATTGCATATACTACTACTTAATACTATATAAAATGTTGGTGGTGTTTACTTGAGTCATATTGCCATCATAGTGCAGTCTACTCGTATCTCTTATGTTTGACTGCCATCTACCGGCCACACTTATTACACCATGTACCAAATAAAATAGCTTCGATGTCGGTAAGCAAAACCAGAATTATTCCGTACATATAAGGTGTACTGTCGAGTTTTGAGGGAAAAAAAAATATTTTAAGTGCGCCTTATAGTCCGGAAAATTTGGTGTTTATATTTGCAGAAGGTATTATAATGGTAAAAACTTTAAAAGCTTGAAATGTTACATGTTTTTGTTAGTCCACCCATTACCACTTGATACCCGTCAGTCCAAAAATATAAAGCACAGAGAAATCAATACACTTAAGGAGTGTTTTGTTGGTTTGAACGTATGCATTATTAATCAGCGTTTATGGTTGATGAGATGTGCGGAAAGGGACAGCTTTCCCCTTATCATCTTTAATCTTAGAAGCTGCAGTAATGCAGATCCTCACATTTTGCTCTTAGCCGGGTGCCTGTCGGTGGGGTAACATGATCTAAGGCCATTAGAGCTGTTTTGTGCTGAAATTTTAAAAGGCTTTTGCCTCTTATCTCTGCCCTGCACTGAGATGACTGGAGAAGCGCAAAACCCGCAAAAAGGTGTGAGGACAATCTCCAGTGCAGGGGGGGGTCGACTAGGCAAACCAAACTTGCCGCTGCTGCAGTTTCTCCCTTTATTTCCAACACTTGATAATATTAATCCCTGACATCGCCTAAATGTGCACAATTCTGCCCCTCAAAGCCTTTGCACTGCAAAAACTGACATCTAAGTAAGTATCTCAAATAAGGGTGATATTTGCTTATTTTCTGTCAGATAAGATCATTCTTCTCACTAAGCAGATTTTATGTTAGAGTGTTTTACTTGTTTTAAGGGTTTTGGTCCTAAATGATCTCAGTAAGATATTACAGCTTGTTGCTGAGATTTGATGACCTATATTGAGTAAAACATGCTTGAAACTAAAATATCAAGTGTTGCAAAGCTGTGTCATCAACACTCACAAGTATAAAACTACTTTTTTAAAGTAATAATTTCTTATTTCAAGCATGAAAAAAAATCATGATTTTGACACAATTGTCTCATAATTAAAACAGATGACAGCCAAATGGACTTTGCTGTTTTATTTCCAATGAAACAATAAAAAATAGTACTCATATAGTAGTACAGTTTGCACAGTACAGCAAACTGACAGTTAATGTTTAAACATTTGACATTTCTGACAATTTTGAACAGAAATAGTTCATGCACATTCAGGTAAATTCTTCAAAATTACAATTAAAACAATTTTGGCCGGGGTCCGGGCTGCATATATGCGCACTAATTGACTGAAAGAGCACGCACTTGGCGCGATGATGTCATGTTATCGATGGAAAAATGCATTTTTAGACAATATGATTTTCCTGAGTGGCTAGGAAACCCTGAGAGTAACAAGCGGTTGCCTTGTTGCCTTTCCATTAAGAACAATAAATTAGTTTTTAGTATAAGTTTGCTGGTTTCAAGGAATGTAATGCCGAGCGCATATCATTATGTCAAGATAATGGCACTAGCATTTACTTAATTTAAGAATATTTTTCAACATATTGAGCAAAAGGGTCTCTTTTTTTTTTTCTACTAAGAAAAGTGCACGTGTTATTAGGGAGAATATACTTATTTTAAGGTATTTTTGGGTTCATTGAGGTTAGCTCATTTGACTTGTTTTGGAAAGTCTTGACAAGCCAAATTTCCTTGTTCTATTGGCAGATAATTCTGCTAAGTTAAAAAAAAATACCCCTAATTTTTGTATTTTTTAGGGACCGCAATGTCCCTTTGGGACAGAGGACCCTATTGTATTTTGTGCGTTTTATTCTTTATTATTATTATTATTATTATTATTATTCCGCAGCTTTACGCTGTAATTTGACCCCCTTAACGTGCTTAAAAACTCACCAAATTTGACACACACATCAGTACTTGCAAACAAAACGATTTACTCAAAAATCAAACCTCAGAACTCAAAATTGCGCTCTAGCGCCCCCTAGGTAAATAACAGACAAAACTGTCTGTAACTCCCAGTACGAATGTCGCAAAGACATGACACAAAAACCTCTTTGTAGGTTTGACTTAGACCTAGATTTCATACATTAACATCCTTCAGCAAAAATCAACAGGAAGTTGGCAATTCCCCCTTCAAAACTAAAGTTTCGTAAAAACAGTCACTTTTGCCTCTTTTAGCTGTAATTTGACCCTCTTAACATGCTTCAAAACTCACCAAACTGGACACACACATCAGGACTGGCAAAAATTGTAATCTAATAAAACAAACCCAACCCCAAATCTTAAAATTGCACTCTAGCGCCCCCTAAGAAGAAAACACATACAAAACTGCCTGTAACTTCCAGTAGGAACGTCTTAGAGACATGAAACAAAAAGTATTGGGACACTTAGGACTAACACTAGACAAAAGTATTGGGACACTTAGGACTAACACTAGACAAAAGTATCGGGACACTTAGGACTAACACTAGACAAAAGTATTGGGACACTTAGGACTAACACTGGGCAAAAGTATTGGGACACTTATGGACTACAAGTAGACAAAAGTATTGGGACACTTAGGACTAACACTAGGCAAAAGTATTGGGACACTTAGGACTAAAACTGGACAAAAATATTTGGACATTTAGGACTTACACTAGACAAAAGTGTTGGGACACTTAGGACTAACACTAGGCAAAAGTATTGGGACACTTAGGACTAACACTGGGCAAAAGTATTGGGACACTTATGGACTACAAGTAGACAAAAGTATTGGGACACTTAGGACTAACACTAGGCAAAAATATTGGGACACTTAGGACTAAAACTGGACAAAAATATTTGGACATTTAGGACTTACACTAGACAAAAGTGTTGGGACACTTAGGACTAACACTAGGCAAAAGTATTGGGACACTTAGGACTAACAGTAGACAATGACAATGTGAAATATAATTAATTCATTTTTGTCCTCAAAATTCTACACACAATACTCTATAATGACAACGTGAAATGGAATTTCACGTCTCAAAATTGCACTCTAGCGCCCCCTAGGAAGAAAACACAGACACAACTGCCTGTAACTTCCAGTAGGAACGTCTTAGAGACATGAAACAAAAAGTATTGGGACACTTAGGACTAACACTAGACAAAGGTATTGGGACACTTAGGACTAACACTAGACAAAAGTATTGGGACACTTAGGACCAACACTAGGCAAAAGTATTGGGACACTTAGGACTAACACTGGGCAAAAGAATTGGGACACTTAGGACTAACACTGGGCAAAAGTATTGGGACACTTATGGACTACAAGTAGACAAAAGTATTGGGACACTTAGAACTAACACTAGGCAAAAGTAGTGGGACACTTATGGACTAAAAGTATACAAAAGTATTGGGACACTTAGGACTAACACTAGGCAAAAGTATTGGGACACTTAGGACGAACACTAGGCAAAAGTATTGGGACACTTAGGACTAACACTGGGCAAAAGTATTGGGACACTTATGGACTACAAGTAGACAAAAGTATTGGGACACTTAGGACTAACACTAGGCAAAAGTATTGGGACACTTATGGACTAAAAGTAGACTAAAGTATTGGGACACTTAGGACTAACAGTGGACAAAAGTATTTGGACATTTTGGACTAACACTAGACAAAAGTATTGGGACACTTAGTACTAACACTAGACAATGTGAAATAGAATTAATTCATTTTTGTCCTCAAAATTCTACACACAATACTCTATAATGACAACGTGAAATGGAATTTCACGTCTCAAAATTGCACTCTAGCGCCCCCTAGGAAGAAAACACAGACACAACTGCCTGTAACTTCCAGTAGGAACGTCTTAGAGACATGAAACAAAAAGTATTGGGACACTTAGGACTAACACTAGACAAAAGTATTGGGACACTTAGGACTAACACTAGACAAAAGTATTGGGACACTTAGGACTAACACTAGACAAAAGTATTGGGACACTTAGTACTAACACTAGACAAAAGTATTGGGACACTTAGGACCAACACTAGGCAAAAGTATTGGGACACTTAGGACTAACACTAGGCAAAAGTATTGGGACACTTATGGACTAACACTAGACAAAAGTATTGGGATACTTAGGACTAACACTAGGCAAAAGTATTGGGACACGTAGGACTAACACTAGACAAAATTATTTGGACACTTAGGACTAACACTAGACAAAAGTATTGGGACACTTACGACTAACACTAGACAAAAGTATTGGGACACTAAGGACCAACACTAGGCAAAAGTATTGGGACACTTAAGACTAACACTGGGCAAACGTATTGGGACACTTATGGACTAAAATTAGACAAAAGTATTGGGACACAGGACTAACACTAGGCAAAAGTATTGGGACACTTAGGACTAACACTGGACAAAAGTATTTGGACATTTAGGACTTACACTAGACAAAAGTGTTGGGACACTTAGGATTAACACTAGGCAAAAGTTTTGGGACACTTAGGACTAACAGTAGACAATGACAATGTGAAATAGAATTAATTCTCTTTTGTCCTCAAAATTCTACACACAATACTCTATAATGACAACGTGAAATGGAATTTCACGTCTCAAAATTGCACTCTAGCGCCCCCTAGGAAGAAAACACAGACACAACTGCCTGTAACTTCCAGTAGGAACGTCTTAGAGACATGAAACAAAAAGTATTGGGACACTTAGGACTAACACTAGACAAAAGTATTGGGACACTTAGGACTAACACTAGACAAAAGTATTGGGACACTTAGTACTAACACTAGACAAAAGTATTGGGACACTTAGGACCAACACTAAGCAAAAGTATTGGGACACTTGGGACTAACACTGGGCAAAAGTATTGGGACACTTATGGACTACAAGTAGACAAAAGTATTGGGACACTTAGAACTAACACTAGGCAAAAGTATTGGGACACTTATGGACTAAAAGTAGACAAACGTATTGGGACACTTAGGACTAACACTAGGCAAAAGTATTGAGACACTTAGGACTAACACTGGGCAAAAGTATTGGGACACTTATGGACTACAAGTAGACAAAAGTATTGGGACACTTAGGACTAACACTAGGCAAAAGTATTGGGACACTTATGGACTAAAAGTAGACAAAAGTATTGGGACACTTAGGACTAACACTAGGCAAAAGTATTGGGACACTTAGGACTAACACTGGACAAAAGTATTTGGACATTTAAGACTTACACTAGACAAAAGTGTTGGGACACTTAGGACTAACACTAGGCAAAAGTATTGGGACACTTAGGACTAACACTGGACAAAAGTATTTGGACATTTAAGACTTACACTAGACAAAAGTGTTGGGACACTTAGGACTAACACTAGGCAAAAGTATTGGGACACTTAGGACTAACAGTAGACAATGACAATGTGAAATAGAATTAATTCATTTTCGTCCTCAAAATTCTACACACAATACTCTATATATAATGACAACGTGAAATGGTGTTTCACGTCTCAAAATTGCACTCTAGCGCCCCCTAGGAAGAAAACACAGACACAACTGCTCCTAGGAAGAAAACTCAGACAAAACTGCCTGTAACTTCCAGTAGGAATGTCTTAGAGACATGAAACAAAAAGTATTGGGACACTTGGGACTAACACTAGACAAAAGTATTGGGACACTTAGGACTAACACTAGACAAAAGTATTGGGACACTTAGGACTAACACTGGACAAAAGTATTGGGACACTTAGGACCAACACTAAGCAAAAGTATTGGGACACTTAGGACTAACACTGGGCAAAAGTATTGGGACGCTTATGGACTAAAAGTAGACAAACGTATTGGGACACTTAGGACTAACACTAGGCAAAAGTATTGGGACACTTAGGACTAACACTGGGCAAAAGTATTGGGACACTTATGGACTACAAGTAGACAAAAGTATTGGGACACTTAGGACTAACACTAGGCAAAAGTATTGGGACACTTATGGACTAAAAGTAGACAAAAGTATTGGGACACTTAGGACTAACACTAGGCAAAAGTATTGGGACACTTAGGACTAACACTGGGCAAAAGTATTGGGACACTTATGGACTACAAGTAGACAAAAGTATTGGGACACTTAGGACTAACATTAGGCAAAAGTATTGGGACACTTAGGACTAACAGTAGACAATGACAATGTGAAATAGAATTAATTAATTTTTGTCCTCAAAATTCTACACACAATACTCTATAATGACAACGTGAAATGGAATCAATTCAGTTCTGTCCTCTAAATTCTACACACAATACCTTGTTGAATGGGTAAAGACGGTAAACACCAGCAAAAGTCAATCCCGTCCAACGCTGCTTGCAGCTTTAATTTTTCTTGTTTTTGAACACTGACTTTTTGCAGTGTGGTGACCCGCAACTACGGGGGACAAAATTCTGGCACCAGATACTAAAAGCCGTGTCTATTTAAGTGTGCACATAATCGCGCCCATCGTGATCTTGAAGTTTAACCAGACCCCAAACAACCAGGTTTAATGTCCCCACTGTGAGCACTGCCTACCCTCTATGTATCCTTGTTAATATGTCCTCTAGCACACACGAGGGAGCTATTCAAATGCTCCACCTGGTACGGTGTGATAAGATGAGATGTCCTGCATCTGCGAAATGAAGATCAGTGTGCCACCGGAAAGTGATGGGCTGGCACACCTAAAAAAAAAAAAAAAGAAATACTTCACCCTCTGGATTCACTGTCATTATTATCTAGTAAGGGCAGGCACCACTTTTGAGCAACACATCAGAAATCAAAAAATGCTCTGTTTGAACTTTCATGGACAACATGCGACTTTGAAAAATACCCGGCATTCATCTCTGTCATTATCTCACACATACAGTACATTAATAAGCAGAGGTGGGTAGGGTAACAAAAAATCCCACCTTAAGTCGGAGTACTGTTATTTTAGAATAATATGACTCAAGTAAAAGTAAAAAATAATTACCGTTTTTTTTCCGGACTATAGGGCGCACTTAAAATCCTTTTTTTTTCTTCTCAAAACGGAATAATTATGGTTTTGCTTACGGACCTCAAAGCTATATTATTTGGTACATGAAGTAATGATAAGTGTGACCAGTAGATGGCAGTCAAACATAAGAGATACGTGTAGGCTGCACTATGATGGCAATATGACTCAAGTAAACAACACCGAAAATAGAGATGTCCGATAATTGCTTTTTTGCCGATATCCGATATTCCGATATTGTCCAACTCTTAATTACCGATTCCGATATAAACCGATACCGATATATACAGTCGTGGAATTAACACATTATTATGCCTAATTTTGTTGCGATGCCCCGCTGGATGCATTAAACAATGTAACAAGGTTTTCCAAAATAAATCAACTCAAGTTATGGAAAAAAAAAATGCCAACATGGCACTGCCATATTTATTCTTGAAGTCACAAAGTGCTTTTTTTTTTTTTAACATACCTCAAAACAGCAGCTTGGAATTTGGGACATGCTCTCCCTGAGAGAGCATGAGGAGGTTGAGGTGGGCAGGGTTGAGGTGGGGGATAGCTGGGGGGTGTATATTTTAGCATCCCGGAAGAGTTAGTGCTGCAAGGGGTTCTGGGTATTTGTTCTGTTGTGTTTATGTTGTGTTACGGTGCGGATGTTCTACCCGAAATGTGTTTGTCATTCTTGTTTGGTGTGGGTTCACAGTGTGGCGCATATTTGTAACAGTGTTAAAGTTGTTTATACGGCCACCCTCAGTGTGACCTGTATGGCTGTTGACCAAGTATGGATTGCATTCACTTGTGTGTGTATGTGTGTAATATTATGTGATTGGGCCGGCACGCAAAGGCAGTGCCATTTAGGTTTATTGGCGTTTAAAAAAGTCATACATTTTACTTTTTGAAACCGATACCGATAATTTCCGATATTACATTTTAAAACATTTATCGGACTGCCGATATTATCGGACATCTCTAGACTCAAGTAAAAGTAAAAAATAATTACCGTTTTTTTCGGTACTATTAGGCGCACTTAAAATGTGTTTTTTTTTTTCTCAAAACTTGACGGTGCGCCTTATAACCCGGTGCGCCTAATGTACGGAATAATTCTCGCTTACCGACCTCGAAGCTATTTTATTTGGTACATGGTGTAATGATAAGTGTGACCAGTAGATGGCAGTCAAACATAAGAGATACGTGTAGACTGCACTGTGATGGCAAAATGACTCAAGTAAACAACACCGACATTTAATATGTTCGATTGAAAATATAGAACATTACACACGCCGCTCAAAAATCAAAACTTTTTAGTACGACTCTGGTAAGCTATGAAGCTTACTGCTCGCTAGTGTTACATATCTCAGTTATTGTGCAGAAATGTAGGGAAATAACTACAAATGTGCGCTACATTCGTTAACTGTGTTACAAAAAAAGATCAATTAGACTGATACATAATGTTGGATATAGAAAACATACAAACCCTTTATTTATTGAGTCAAAAATATTAAAGTTCGATGATTTGGTAAAATTGCAAACAACTAAAATGATGTTACCCAAGAATGTACAACAATTCTTAACTAAAGAGAAGAAGTATAACCTTAGAGGGAAATCTGATTTAAAATATGTGTATGCTCTTACAACACTTAGAACTTTTAGCATATCAGCATGTGGAATTAAACTATGGAACGGATTAAGTAAAGAAGTGAAACAATGTACTGATACGATCCAGTTTAAGAGGTTGTTCAAATGAATAGTGCTTACAAAGTACAAAGAAAAAGAATTATGAGAAACACTTTCAACTTTATGGGAAATAAGATATTGTTCATCTCAGTATGTTGATCATGACTTAATTATATATTACAAAACTGTTGTATTAATCATTCACGGGTGTCATTTTGCTATATTTATCAAATAATTTCAATACGTTGAGCGTGTTATCCAACTGGTTGTAACTCCAGATCATTGTTTTGTGTGTGAAGGGTGAAGACTGAAGTGTAGACTTTCAGTTTTGATGCATGAGTTTCAAAAACATGGAGCCAGTAGTGATGTGAAGTTTGGCTTTTGAGAGGTTTTTTTTTTCTTTTTTTAAAAGCTTTCTTTTTTACTTTTGGCTCGACTCCCAAAGAAGAGTTGGCTTGCAAACAATTTGTCATTTGGAGCCTGACACTTTAGCCTAACCGAGTAAATAGAAAAGGTCTGCGTATTGATAATACCCAAGTAGGGTTTTTTATGCAAGATTTTATAATTGCCTAATGTTTTGTTTTTTTCTGTAACAAAAGCATTCTTAATTGTGTTCAACATGTGAATTCAAGTTTTAAATTGCACAAAAAAAACTACGAAAACACTGCAAACCAATCCACAGAACTAGAGATGTCCGATAATATCGGACTGACGATATTATCGGCCGATAAATGCTTTAAAATGTAATATCGGAAATTATCGGTATCGGTTTCAAGAAGTACAATTTATGACTTTTTAAAACGCCGCTGTGTACACGGACGTAGGGAGAAATACAGAGCGCCAATAAACCTTAAAGGCAATCACATAATATCTACAGCTTTTCACACACACAAGTGAATGCATGCATACTTGGTCAACAGCCATACAGGTCACACTGATGGTGGCCGTATAAACAACTTTAACACTGTTACAAATATGCGCCACACTGTGAACCCACACCAAACAAGAAGGACAAACACATTTCGGGAGAACATCCGCACCGTAACACAACAGAACAAATACCCAGAACCCCTTGCAGGACTAACTCTTCCGGGATGCTACAATATACACCCCCCGCTACCCCCTACGCCCCCACTTCAACCCCGCCCACCTCAAACTCCTCATGCTCTCTCAGGGAGAGCATGTCCCAAATTCCAAGCTGCTGTTTTGAGGCATGCTAAAAAAAAATAATGCACTTTGTGACTTCAATAATAAATATGGCAGTGCCATGTTGGCATTTTTTTCCCATAACTTGAGTTGTTTATTTTGGAAAACCTTGTTACATTGTTTAATGCATCCAGCGGGGCATCACAACAAAATTAGGCATAATAATGCTTTAAGTCCACGACTGTATATATCTGTATCGGTTGTTTTCGGAATCGGTAATCAAGAGTTGGACAATATCGGAATATCGGATATCGGTAAAAAAAAGCCATTATCGGACATCTCCATTTTCAAAGGAACTTATGAAATGTCGGTGGTGTTTACTTGAGTTATATTGCCAGCATAGTGCAGTCTACACGTATCTCTTATGTTTGACCGCCATCTACTGGTCACACTTATTATTACACCATGTACCAAATAAAATAGCTTCGAGGTTGGTAAGCAAAACCAGAATTATTCCATACATTAGGTGCACCGGGTTATAAGGCTCACAGTCGAGTTTTGAGGGGGAAAAAACGGATTTTAAGTGCGCCCTATAGTCCGGAAAAAACGGTAATAATTTTTTACTTTTACTTGAGTCAATCAATCAATCAATGTTTATTTATATAACCCTAAATCACAAGTGTCTCAAAGGGCTGCACAAGCCACAACGACATCCTCGGTACAAAGCCCACATATTATTCTAAAGTAACAGTACTCCTACTCAATATCGGAATATCGGCAAAAAAGCCATTATCGGACATCTCTATTTTCAAAGGAACTTATGAAATGTCGGTGGTGTTTACTTGAGTCATATTGCCAGCATGGTGCAGTCTACACGTATCTCTTATGTTTGACCGCCATCTACTGGTCACACTTATCATTACACCATGTACCAAATAAAATAGCTTTGAGGTTGGTAAGCAAAACCAGAATTATTTCGTACATTAGGCGCACCGGGTTATAAGGCTCACAGTCGAGTTTTGAGGGGAAAAAAACGGATTTTAAGTGTGCCCTATATTCCGGAAAAACGGTAATAATTTTTTACTTTTACTTGAGTCATATTATTCTAAAGTAACAGTACTCCTACTCAATATCGGAATATCGGATATCGGAAAAAAAGCCATTATCGGACATCTCTATTTCTAAAGGAACTTATGAAATGTCGGTGCTGTTTACTTGAGTCATATTGCCAGCATAGTGCAGTCTACACGTATCTCTTATGTTTGACCGCCATCTACTGGTCACACTTATCATTGCACCATGTACCAAATAAAATAGCTTCGAGGTTGGTAAGCAAAACCAGAATTATTCTGTCCATTAGGCGCACCAGGTTATAAGGCTCACAGTTGAGTTTTGAGGGGGAAAAAACGGATTTTAAGTGCGCCCTACAGTCCGGAAAAAACAGTAATCATTTTTTACTTTTACTTGAGTCAATCAATCAATCAATCAATCAATGTTTATTTATATAGCCCTAAATCACAAGTGTCTCAAAGGGCTGCACAAGCCACAACGACATCCTCGGTACAAAGCCCACATAATATTCTAAAGTAACAGTACTCCTACTCAATATCGGAATATCGGCAAAAAAGCCATTATCGGACATCTCTATTTTCAAAGGAACTTATGAAATGTCGGTGGTGTTTACTTGAGTCATATTAGCAGCATGGTGCAGTCTACACGTATCTCTTATGTTTGACCGCCATCTACTGGTCACACTTATCATTACACCATGTACCGAATAAAATAGCTTTGAGGTTGGTAAGCAAAACAAGAATTATTTCGTACATTAGGCGCACCGGGTTATAAGGCTCACAGTCGAGTTTTGAGGGGAAAAAAACGGATTTTAAGTGCGCCCTATATTACGGAAAAACGGTAATAATTTTTTACTTTTACTTGAGTCATATTATTCTAAAGTAACAGTACTCCTACTCAATATCGGAATATCGGATATCGGAAAAAAAGCCATTATCGGACATCTCTATTTCTAAAGGAACTTATGAAATGTCGGTGCTGTTTACTTGAGTCATATTGCCAGCATAGTGCAGTCTACACGTATCTCTTATGTTTGACCGCCATCTACTGGTCACATTTATCATTACACCATGTACCGAATAAAATAGCTTCGAGGTTGGTAAGCAAAACCAGAATTATTCCGTACATTAGGTGCACCGGGTTATAAGGCTCACAGTCGAGTTTTGAGGGGAAAAAAACGGATTTTAAGTGCGCCCTATATTCCGGAAAAAACGGTAATATTTTTTTACTTTTACTTGAGTCATATTATTCTAAAGTAACAGTACTCCTACTCAATATCGGATATCGGCAAAAAAGCCATTATCGGACATCTCTATTTTCAAAGGAACATATGAAATGTCGGTGGTGTTTACTTGAGTAATATTGCCAGCATAGTGCAGTCTACACGTATCTCTTATGTTTGACCGCCATCTACTGGTCACACTTATCATTACACCATGTACCAAATAAAATAGCTTTGAGGTTGGTAAGCAAAACCAGAATTATTCCGTACATTAGGTGCACCGGGTTATAAGGCTCACAGTCGAGTTTTGAGGGGAAAAAAACGGATTTTAAGTGCGCCCTATAGTCCGTTAAAAACGGTAATATTTTTTTACTTTTACTTGAGTCATATTATTCTAAAGTAACAGTACTCCTACTCAATATCGGAATATTGGATATCGGCAAAAAAGCCATTATCGGACATCTCTATTTCTAAAGGAACTTATGAAATGTCGGTGGTGTTTACTTGAGTCATATTGCCAGCATAGTGCAGTCTACACGTATCTCTTATGTTTGACCGCCATCTACTGGTCACACTTATCATTACACCATGTACCGAATAAAATAGCTTCGAGGTTGGTAAGCAAAACCAGAATTATTCCGTACATTAGGCGCACCGGGTTATAAGGCTCACAGTCGAGTTTTGAGGGGGAAAAAACGGATTTTAAGTGCGCCCTATAGTCCGGAAAAAACAGTAATAATTTTTTACTTTTACTTGAGTCATATTATTCTAAAGTAACAGTACTCCTACTCAATATCGGAATATCGGATATCGGCAAAAAAGCCATTATCGGACATCTGTACACAGAAGCAAACTCAGTATAACCAAAGGCATACAGTAAATGTCCTCAGTGCATGTTGGCTTTCGGAAAAGGTAAACACTTCCGCTTTGACGGGCTGATCCGTCTCTTTCTTTCCAAGAATGTCTGAGCTGCTTATGAGACGATTTTCTTGCATGGTGTGCCCATCAAAAGAAAGCTCCGTCCCTTTCCGCCAGTGAGCGGAGGTGAGAGTGACAGCTATGTATGGCCTAGTGTTGTCCTGATACCAATATTTTAATAAAGGGGACCACAAAAAATGGCATTATTGGCTTTATTTTAACACAAAATTTTAGGGTACATTAAACATATGTTTCTTATTGCCAGTTTGTCCTTAAATAAAATAGTGAACATACAAGACAACTTGTCTTTTAGTAGTAAGTAAACAAACAAAGACTCCTAATTTAGCTGCTGATGTTTGCAGTATGTTTGTGGATGCTTTACATTAGTTTTGGATGATACCACAAATTTGGGTATCAATCCGATACCAAGTCGTTACAGGATCATACATTGGTCATATTCAAAGTCCTCATGTGTCCTGAGTTTATAAACATAATATACTGTGGAAGTCTCCGAGTGTGGTGGGTTGTTCTGATGCCGACAAATCTTGAGCCCGGTATATAGGTTGGAGCAAGTCTTTTCTTTGTCATACACAAGTATGGTTTGCTTTCCAGCGATATATAGTCAAGACTTTTTCAGTCAGGCGTGTCTCTGCTCTTGGCTCCAACTCCAACTCCCAACAACGTGTCTCAACCCGGCTGCTGCTAAGAAAGGCGACAGGTGATTAGATAACCAGCCCCAGCTGGGCAATCTACTCACCTGCCGCCGTCTTCGAGGCCGGTCCTTACACACCCCTCCACATATACATAAAAAAAAAAAAAGAAAGATGATGTTGTGATGCCAAAAAATATCGACGTAATCATAGTAGTATCGACTAGATACGCTACTATATCCACTAATGGTGTTTGTTTACATTTTGACGCCGGTGAGCTACGGTGTGTAGTGAAGCATGTTTAGCTATTCTTCGTCCTGCAGGGATGATACTTGTAAGAAACTTACCTTATTCGTCGCCATGGAGGCAAGGATTAGTGATTTAGAAGTAGCTAAAACACTGCGGACTGCGGCTGGACTTTAACCGCTATGTCTTAAAGCACCTCTTCCGGTGGGCGTTTCAGTGTTATAGCTTCACCTGTGTTGTTGTTAGTTTTTAGGCCAAAATGCGTCAGTTCTCCCTTTTCTGTCTATACACTGTTTCTGCTTGTAAGTACTCCGTGATTGTGCGCTGCCGAACATGCTCCTCTGGACCGGTACTTTTCAGAGGCGGTATAGTACCGAATATGATTCATCATTTTTTTTTTTTTTTTTTTTTTTTTCCCATAAAGCTTACAGACTGTATCCCTGCAGACTGTATTGATCTATATTGATATATAATGTATATATTGTGTTTTTTATGTTGATTTAATTAAAAAAATATATATATATATTATTATTTTTATTATTTAATTTTTTTATTTCTTGTGCGGCCCGGTCCCAATCTTTCTGGTGGTTGGGGACCACTGTTGTAGACCACAAGGAAGTGTTTTACATTTAGAAAAAAAAATCATAATTTGACCCCTTTTAATGCGCTTTATAATCCGGTGCGCCTTTTGTATGAAAAACGACCTGAATAGACCCACTCATCGGCTGTGAGCCTCTTAATCTGGTGTGCCCTATGGTCCGGAAAATACGGTAGGTGGTTTATCAAGGCAGGACTTAGTTTATTTGCTTCGGCTTCTCTGAAAGGACGAAATAAAGGTTTTGTGAAGGGATGTCCGATAATATCGGAATGCCGATATTATCGGCCGATAAATGCTTTAGAATGTAATATCGGAAATTATCGGTATCGGTTTCAAAAAGTAAAATGTATGACTTTTCTAAACGCCGCTGTGTACCCGTCGGACGTAGGGAGAAGTACAGAGCGCCAATAAACCTTAAAGGCACTGCCTTTGCGTGCCGCTCCAATCACATAATGTCTACGTCTTTTCACACACACAAGTGAATGCCACGTCAACAGCCATACAGGTCACACTGAGGGTGGCCGTATAAACAACTTTAACACTGTTACAAATATGCGCCACACTGTGAACCCACACCAAACAAGTATGACAAACACATTTCGGGAGAACACCCGCACCGTAACACAACATAAACACAACAGAACAAATACCCAGAAACCCCTTGCAGCACTAACTCTTGCGGGACGCTACAATATACACCCCCCGCTACCCTCTACCCCCAACCCCGCCCACCTCAACCTCCTCATGCTCTCTCAGGGAGAGCATGTCCCAAATTCCAAGTTGCTGTTTTGAGGCATGTTAAAAAAAAATAATGCACTTTGTGACTTCAATAATAAATATGGCAGTGCCATGTTGGCATTTTTTTCCATAACTTGAGTTGATTTATTTTGGAAAAACCTTGTTACATTGTTTAATGCATCCAGCGGGGCATCACAACAAAATTAGGCATAATAATGTGTTAATTCCACGACTGTATATATCGGTATCGGTTGATATCGGAATCTGTAATTTAAGAGTTGGGCAATATCGGATATCGGCAAAAAAGCCATTATCAGACATCTCTAGTTTTGTGGTTGGCTTTATTACTACTTCCTTTATCACGTGATTACGCACGGATTTGCGAGATCTCGTAAAAGTCTGCGTTATTTCCTTGCACGACGGAACCGCAACAGAACGGCCGTGGGGAAGCCGATCCACTGCTGTTTCGGATTCCACGGTAATTCGGGGTTAGCCATTTCTTTTCCTCTAGTGATGATACTTGTAAGAAACCTACTTTATTTTGTGCCATGGCTATGAAGGTTAGAAACTATCGATGAGACAATGCCTCAGTTGCAGCTCTCAAATTCGAGCTGATGTCCAATGTTCTGACAAGCAGCGCCCTCCTGGAACCCCCTCCCCTCCATGCATGTGTGTAACAAAGAATCCGGGGTATGTAATTGTCCCGCCTTAAGTGTGCATCCCAATTTTTGAAGGAATCTTTCAGGCGAGTACAATCATTAGCCGTGTGAACGCCAGAACGCAGCTGTGGTAAAGATCCGCTGAGCTGGGCAGCCAATCTTCTATGTATTATTTTCTTGTCAAAGTCCGTAAGTGTATCTTACTGTAGCACACACACACACACACAAACACACATACACACACCTATCATTTCTATGTCATGGCCCCGAGGATAACTGACACCAGAATGATGAGGAAAAAGGTGGAATGGAAATCCATCCAACACATCACCTGTCAATCATAAATCCAGCTCGGTTGCAACATGGGCATGCACAGCCTATCTGCGGTATGACCGTCTCTACATTAGTAGGCATGTGGCTGCTCATTTAAAATTGCAGAAATAATTTGGGAAAGTTCTCACTGCAAAAACTGAAATCTAAGTAAGATTAAATATCTCAAATAAGGTGCTTATTTTCTGTCTGATAAGATAATTATTCTCACTAAGCAGATTTTATGTTAGTGTTTTACTTGTTTTAAGTGGTCCTAAATGATCTCAATAAGATATTTCAGCTTGTTGCTGAGATTTTATGACCTATATTGAGTAAAACATGCTTGAAACTAGAATTTTAAGTGTTGCAAAGCTGTGTCAACAACACTCACTTTTTTAAAGTAATCATTTTTTACTTCAAGCATGAAAAAAAAAAATCAAGATTTTCACACAATTGTGTCTCATAATTAAAACAGATGACAGCCAAATGGACTTTGCTGTTTTATTTTCAATGAAACAATAGAAAATACGTACTCATAAAGTAGGACAGTTGGCACCATTGGCATTGTTAGGCCTATTTTAGGGGGGATCAAGCCCCCCTAAAATGTTCTTAAGCCCCCCTAAATAATTTGGTGTTAAAAAATAAATAAATAAATAAAAAATCTATTTTTTTATTTTATTTTATTTTTTTACAAATACATGCCGACATATTCATTATAAAGTGGCCCGAATATGAGTTTAAATAAATAATCATACAACCTGTCATTATTCACTCAGTTTCCCCTCACTTCATAGCGTAAGGTAGAGAGCCCCTTTAGTGCGTCGGTATCCAATCCATTCCACTTGTTCATATAGAAAATGCCCACATCACTCAAAATCCAGTCCGCATTTTCTCTGCGACCTTGCTCGCGGTCCTTGGACTTGTTCGTATAGAAAATGCCCACATCACTCAAAATCCAGTCCGCATTTTCTCTGCGACCTTGCTCGCGGTCCTTGGACTTGTTCGTATAGAAAATGCCCACATCACTCAAAATCCAGTCCGCGTTTTCTCTGCCACCTTGCTTGCGGTCCTTGGACTTGTTGATATAGAAAATGCCCACATCACTCAAAATCCAGTCCACATTTTCTCTACGACCTTGCTTGCGGTCTTGCAGGTGTACGAAGCACATTAGCACACAGCACTGCAGACCAACAACCTTTGCCTTTTTTTTTACCGTCCCCGGGACGACGGGACTACATTAATCTCAAGCCCTGGAAGTTACATTTTATTGTTTGCATTATTTGTTTCAGCATTGCACTTTGAAGATGGACCCTCAACTCTTTGACAGCTTTGGCTCTTTTTCAGATCAGCAGACGGACTCTAAGTCTTTCTTATTCACTGTATATATAAAAGTTTTTCATTTCTATTCAGACTTCCATATATATTTAATTTCCTTAACGGCTTGCCATAATATATATGTATATATATATATATATATATATATATATATATATATATATATATATATATATATATATATATAAAGATATTATATACAAGCCAAATTATCCCGATCCAGATATTACTTTAATTCAAGTAATTAAGTAATATTTCCAGGGCTTGAATTTACAACCATTTTAGTCACATATGTGCCCAAAATGTAATCTGTGGAACTTCAAAATATTTGGGAACAAACAATTATTGTATTGTGAGCAAAAGTGGTGGCATTAGCCTCTATATTGTGAATGAATAACATAGAGGCTAATGCCATGACTTTCATTGTGTTTCAGTGCATCTTGAAGGATCATGCAAGTAATTGTTTCTTGTTGATGCTGTAGACAAAATGTCACTGTGCAAACCCATGTGTGTTGTTGTACTGAACACAGATTGAAAATAAACCTACTGAAATAATAATAATAACAATGAATAATTTCTAAGTCTTTGTTAGCCGTTTGGGAAGTTGTGTGCTCGTGCGCAACGTTCGCTCGCATCCTGTGCATCTCCTGGGGGCTTAGCCCCCCCCCCCCCCCCCCCTGTCCTTAAAAGCTAGTGACGCCCCTGGTTGGCACAGTACAGCAAACCGACAGTTAATATTTAAACATTTAACATTTGACATTTCTAACAATTTTGAACAGGAATAGTTCATGCACATTCAGATAAATTCTTCAAAATTACAATTAAAAAAAAAAAGTTGTCCGGGGGCCGGGCTGTATATATGCGCACTAATTGACTGAAAGAGCACGCACTTGGCGCGATGATGTCATGTTATCGATGGAAAAATGCATTTTTAGACCATATGATTTGCCTGAACGACTCGTAGACCCCGAGAGTAACAAGCGGTTGCCGTGTTGCCTTTCCATTAAGAACAATAAATTAGTTTCAAGAAATGTAATGCCGAGCGCATATCATTATGTCAAGATAATGGCACTAGCATTTACTTAATTTAAGAATATTTTTCAACAAATTGAGCAAAAAGGTCTTTTTTTTTCTACCAAGAAAAGTGCACTTGTTATTAGTGAGAATATACTTATTTTAAGGTATTTTGGGGTTCATTGAGGGTAGCTAATTTTACTTGTTTTGGAAAGGCTTGACAAGCCAAATTTTGTTGGCAGATAATTTGCTTATTTTAAATAAAATACCCCTAATTTATCTATTTTTGTTTTCTTGTTTTTGACCACTGACTTTTTGCAGTGCTATAATGTGCTTTTATTAACTCATGCCTATATTATAAATGGCATTATACAGTGGTACGTCGACTAATAAGTGCACCAATTTACGAGTATTTTGAGATACAAGCTGTTTCTTGGCCTATTGTGTGCTTTGAGTCGGTGTTTCTTAACCATCGGACCATTTTTGGTCCACAAAAATCTGTTTCTCAGCTTTGGTCTGCATGGGTACTCAATTGTAGTACACTTTTCCACCACTTGTAGCAGTAATGCCAATATTAAACAGAATACCGTATTTTTCGGACTATAAGGCGCACTTAAAATCCTTGTAATTTCCTCAAAATTCAACAGTGCGCCTTATAACCCGGTGAGCCTAATGTACGGAATAATTTTGGTTGTGCTTACAGACCTCGAAGCTATTTTATTTGGTACATGGTGAAATGATAAGTGTGACCAGTAGATGGCAGTCAAACATAAGAGATATACGTGTAGACTGCACTATGACTCGAAACAACACAAACATTGTATATGTTCCATTGAAAATATAGAACATTACACACGGCGCTCAAAAATCTATAAAAATATTTTAGTACGACTTCGGTAAGCTATAAAGCCGCACCGCTTGATGGATTGTACTGTGCTTCAAAATGTGAGTATTATTATGGTGTGTATAAGGTAATACATATTATTTGGCATTTTGTTTCGCAATATAGACTTAGACTTCCTTTTATTGTCATTCAAATTTGAACTTTACAGTACAGATAAGAACGAAATTTCATTTCATAAGCTTGATGTAGTTTAGGATGAAAGAGCAATAAGGTGGAGATATAAATAATTGGATTACTGTCCAGATAAATACATTGCACTTTTTATTAATATTATGCAAAAGCAACTTTTTCATACCTTCTGGTACCTGCTGATCTGTATTTGGGATCTGCATGAATCCTGAAAATTTGCACTAGTCTGCCTTTGTAGTCCGTCTTTGAAAATATGAAGAAGCTGATGACGGTGTTTTTGACGAAAAAGCAGCTGAAAATAAATAGCATAAAGCTTTTTAATCTGGCCCACCGGACATTCCCAAATACGTTTTTTAGATCTTTAAGATAAAAACTGTAGCTGCTATTATGATGTGCAGTGATGTTTTCAAATGACCGTAAGTCTTGAACTATACAAAGTATTTCAATGGTTAGAATCTGCGCTTTTGCAGGATATACTAGTTACTATGGTAATCTAATTAGTTACTATGGTAATCTAAGTCACAGCAGCTCAGACGAGGTACCAAGCAGTGTGGGTGGGGAGCGTTTCCACGGAAAGTTTCCAGAGCGGCCAGCCTGAAATGTGGGTGTCAGGGACAGACGTGGAAGGAGATTTTTACAACAAAGTTCTAAAGCTTAGTGATATATCAGATGCATCAGATTGTAGGTGGGGTTATTTTTTACTCTTCGTGTTCATATTTCGCTGTGTTTGTTGCATTTTTGTTGCGTTTTTCTTGATTGTAAAATATGTCGATCGAGAGGGTGTGTGACGTTCATATGTTGTCAATTTTCAGTGTTTTATCGTTCATAGTTAATATTGTAAAACCCACATTCTTTATTTTCATGTACATTCTAGGTGTCTCATTCGGTTAAAAAAAATTAAAATTAAATTCTGCTTTTTAAGGCGGTCTGTCATAACGTTTTTAGCATCCAATCAAACAATATTGTGAGGTTTTGTATTAGTGTTCCTATAAATCAGAAATACCGGCCCCCAGACACATGTTTTTTGGTCTAAATTTGGCCCTCCAGTCAAAATAATTGCCCAGGCCTGGCATAAAGTCCAAGGCAAACACTGTACATTATTACATTACTTCATAAAACTACTGTAGTTGTTTGTATAGTATTCTATTGTAATCTTTTTTTTAAACAATATTTCTTATCTAAACGTTCCTTTTTCTTTTTACAAAGCATGTTAGATATATTTTATTTTTTTTCGTGGGCCAAGCTTTGATTAAATTGACGTCAATAATTTTAATGGACGGCGTTGATTTATTTATTTATTTTTATTTATTTTTTTAAATGATTTAATCAACATAAAAAACACAAGATATACCGTATTTTTCGGAGTATAAGTCGCACCGGCCGAAAATGCATAATAAAGAAGGAAAAAAATATATATAAGTTGCACTGGAGCTCGGCAAAACTATGAAAAAAACTGCGACTTATAGTCCGAAAAATACGGTACTTACAGTTAATGCACTAACCCAACACCCATCCCTCACTCATTCACACAAAAGTTGTTTCCTTCTGTTATTAATATTCTGGTTCCTACAATATATACCAATACAGTCTGCAAGTGTGTGCTGCTGGTCTACTAATAGTACTAACCTTTAACAGTTAATTTGACTAATTTTCATTTATTACAACTTTCTATGTAACCGTTTTTATTTTATTTTACTTTCTTTTTTGTTCAACAAAATTTTTTTTTTTTTTTAAATGTTTAAAGGGGAACATTATCACAATTTCAGAAGGGTTAAAAACCATTAAAAATCAGTTCCCAGTGGCTTATTTTATTTTTCGACGTTTTTTTCAAAATTTTAGGTGCGCTAAGAACATATATTTTTCCACGATTTCAGCACTCAGGTTAACCATACCTAAATAGACAAAATACTGCATTACACAAGACTACCTGAATGTACTCGAATGATTGAAAAAAATAAATGTTTTTAAGCTAAATTATTGGTAAACACAGTTTACCTATAATAATTTACGTAAAACCGCGAGTAATAAATAAAGTTTTCATCAATTAATATATTCTGTAGACATACCCTCATCCGCTCTCTTTTCCTGAAAGCTGATCTGTCCAGTTTTGGAGTTGATGTCAGCAGGCCAGGGAAGCTAGGGTCGATATTCTTCTCTTGATCATCTTCGGTGGCATAAGGGACGGTTGCCATCTCTGTCGTAGCATGGCTTTCGTCGGTAAAGTGTGCGGAACAAACGACTGACCATTTCGTCGGCTTTCCCCACACCCTTGTATTTTGAACAGATTTCGTCCAATTTCTTGCCACTTTCGCATCTTTGGGCCACTGGTGCAACTTGAATCCGTCCCTGTTCGTGTTGTTACACCCTCCGACAACACACCAACGAAAGTGAGAAAATGGCGGATTGCTACCCTCATCCGCTATCTTTTCCTGAAAGCTGATCTGTCCAGTTTTGGAGTTGATGTCAGCAGGCCAGGGAAGCTAGGGTCGATATTCTTCTCTTGATCATCTTCGGTGGCATAAGGGACGGTGTGAGCCAAGACATCCAGGGGGTTTAGCTCGCTCGTCTGCGGGAACAAACTGCCGCCATTGCTTGCCGTGCTACCGAGGTTCTTTGTCCCTGAATTGCTCACACACTCCGGCAGATTCAATGGGGGTCTGGCGGCAGATTTCTTTGACTTTATCGTTGGAAATGCATCTGCTTTGAGTGTCGCAGGATATCCACACATTCTTGCCATCTCTGTCGTAGCATAGCTTTCGTCGGTAAAGTGTGCGGAACAAACGTCCAATTTCTTGTCACTTTCGCATCTTTGGGCCACTGGTGCAACTTGAATCCGTCCCTGTTCGTGTTGTTACACCCTCAGGCAACACACCGACGAGGCATGATGTCTCCAAGGTACGGAAAACAGTCGAAAAAAACGGAAAATAACAGAGCTGATTTGACGAAAATGGCGGATTGCTTCCCGATGTGACGTCATCGCTCCGAGAGCGAATAATCGAAAGGCGTTTAATTCGCCAAAATTCACCCATTTAGAGTTCGGAAATCGGTTAAAAAAATATATGGTCTTTTTTCTGCAACATCAAGGTATATATTGACGCTTACATAGGTCTGGTGATAATGTTCCACTCTAAATAAAGGACATTCTCTTCACCAGACCAGGTTGTCAATGAAATTAGATTGTTTAAAGGGTTCTTAAAACCAGGTCCGGTCTACATTATGTCCAGGTCGGGCTCAGAAACACACACTACCACGAATTGATTAACGTGGACCCCGACTTAAAGAAGTTGAAAAACTTATTCGGGTGTTACCATTTAGTGGTCAATTGTACGGAATATGTACTGTACTGTGCAATCTACTAATAAAAGTCTCAATCAATCAATCAAAACCTTCATTTATGTGCACTCAAAATTGAACGGCGTTGAGTTGAGATGCAAGTGTTTTTGAGTTATGAGCTCAGGCCCAGAACCAATTAAGCTTGCAAGTTGAGGTACTTCTGTGCTCTGATTTCGATCACTTTGAGGGCGCGCAGATGTCTCCAGCTAATGATCTCGTAACTGTACAAACAAAACAATGGCCAAATAATAATCATAGGCAACTCGTTTGGGTTCAACACACATCACTGATTTGCTGGTGGGTACAATAACATACAAACTGTTTATAGCAAGTGCTAACTGCCAAATTAATTTACTGTACAATCGCGTCTGTAAATATTCTTCACTCACGGGCCTCTTCTTAAAGTATCTGCCAAAAAAAAGCACGGTAATGACCACAGGAGGGTATGTCACCCTATAAAACAAGTAAGTTGCTAATGACTTTTTCCAGGAACTAATTTTCTGCTTTGTGGCCCATCCCATAAAACATGGTTCCTCTGCTCCAACAGGGGACAAATAGAGATTTAACTGTCTTCCCTGTTCTGTTCTCACTGTTGCTTGTGTCACAGACGGGCGGGATGGTGAATCTATCGCTTTTATACATATTCACTATGGCGATCAATCGTTTACGTCAGTGGTTCCCAAACTTTCTACCATCTCGTATCCCTTCAAACCCTTAATCTCCATCTACGTACCCCCTTCTTCCCCGTTTTTTTTCCTCTGAAAATCAAGTCCTCCATGGGGCTTGCCAGTCTTGGCCACCTGGTAGCTCACCATACAAGACGCTTCCAGTCCCTTCCTTTTTACGGTATCGGTTTCCCTTATACACATCTTATTGGTCGAAAGTCCACGTAATTCCCGTTCAAAAAACTCTCGTGGTTTATTTTTCAAGTGAGAGTGATTCGTCTCTAGATGTCTTCGCAAAAGTGAAGGTTTCATTGAGATGTGGAATGGTACTTTTGCACATAGACCGTATTTTTCGGACTATAAGTCGCAGTTTTTTTCATAGTTTGGCCGGGCTCCAGTGCGATTTATGTATGTTTTTTTCCTTCTTTATTATGCATTTTCGGCAGGTGCGACTTATACTCCGGTGCGACTTATACTCCGAAAAATACGGTAACACACTGTGGCTGAATAGACGAACCAGTACCGATACAAGTGAACCCCAAAGCAATGTAGTTCTCATTAGAGATGTCCGATAATCATACTTGCCAACCTTGAGACCTCCGATTTCGGGAGATGGGGGGTTGGGGGGTGTGGTCGGGGGTGGGGCGGGGCGTGGTTGGGGCGGGGGGCATGGTTGGGGGCGTGGTTAAGAGGGGAGGAGTATATTTACAGCTAGAATTCACCAACTCGAGTATTTCATATATATATATATATATATATATATATATATATATATATATATATATATATATATATATATATATGTATATGTATATGTATATATGTGTGAAATACCTGACTTTCAGTGAATTCTAGCTATATATATATATATATATATATATATATATATATATATATATATATATATATATATATATATATATATATATTTATTTATTTTATTAAATATAAATAAAATAAATACTTGAATTTCAGTGTTCATTTATTTACACGTATACACACATATAACACTCATCTACTCATTGTTGTACTTGAAAGTACAATGCAATACAATTCCGGGGCAATGGCACCTATCAAACACACAGTAATGAAAACACAGTTGTTCTACTAACTGTACTGTGTGTTATGAGAGTAGAGTATGTGTGTGTGTGGCCCTTTAATAGGTGACAGCATGTGAGGTGAGTGACGTCAGTGAGTGTGTGGGCGAGAGAAGAGAGGGAGCGGTAGCGTAAATGCGGGGAGGGACTAGTTGGTTTTGTGTTGGATTGGCTGTGTGCAAGCAATCAATAAAGCAAGATTTGCAACTAATCGCTGGACTTATCATTCACCCTAAAGTCGTCCGCTGTGGAGACCCACTGCCGGGTAAGGTGAAGGGTGTTGCCCCGAGCATACATCAGGCCTGGAGAAGTGTCTCCCCTGCGCTCTTCGACTATGGTCTCGTTCTTCTGCTTCGTCTCCTTGTGTGCGCACACTGGACTCAGGTCCGCATGGAGCTGGAGGGGGCGTGGCCTCCAGCTCCGGCTGAATTCCGGGAGATTTTCGGGAGAAAATTTTTTCCGGGAGGTTTTCGGGAGAGGCGCTGAATTTCGGGAGTCTCCCGGAAAATCCGGGAGGGTTGGCAAGTATGCCGATAATATCGGACTGCCGATGTTATGGGCCGATAAATGCTTTAAAATGTAATATTGGAAACTATCGGTATCGGTTTCAAAAAGTAAAATGTATGACTTTTTAAAACGCCGCTGTACGGAGTGGTACACGGACGTAGGGAGAAGTACAGAGCAGATGCGTCTCCGAATCATACATGCCAACCCTCCCGATTTTCCCTGGAGACTCGCGAATTTCAGTGCCCCTCCCGAAAATCTCCCGGGGCAACCATTCTCCCGAATTTCTCCCGATTTCCACCCAGACAACAATATTGGGGGTGTGCCTTAAAGGCACTGCCTTGGCGTGTCGGCCCAATCACATAATATCTACGGCTTTTCACACACACAAGTGAATGCGATCCATTCTTGGTCAACAGCCATACAGGTCACACTGAGGGTGGCCGTATAAACAACTTTAACACTGTTGCAAATATGCGCCACACTGTGAACCCACACCAAACATGTCATGACTTGATCCTGGGTGTTTGCTTTTCCGGGATGCAACGGAAAGTTGGCTCAGGCGAGACGGGAATGTAAGTACATGATTTATTTAATTTTACAATAACAAAAGGAACAAACTAAAGGAGCGCACAGTGGCGGAGAAACAACTTGGCTATGAAAACAAATACTTGCACAAAGGCAGAAACTATGAACAACAAAAAACACTAACTGTGGCATTAATAAACAAAACTTACTTGGCATGGACAAAAGGAGCAGCATGAACGATGGACATGAAAAAAGTGTCAGGAATGTGCAGTGCATAAATGTGGGATGTCGCCAGAACGACAAACTGAAAACAATGAACTTAAATACTATAGACATGATTAGTGAAAGCAGGTGCGTGACTCAAAACGTGAAACAGGTGCGTGACGTGACAGGTGAAAACTAATGGTTGCTATGGTGACAAAACAAAACAAAAGTGCACAAAAAGTCCAAAAACAAAACCGAACATGACTAAAACAAAACATGATCACACAGACATGACAAAACAAGAGTGACAAACACATTTCGGGAGAACACCCGCACCGTAACACAACATGAACACAACAGAACAAATACCCAGAACCCCTTGCAGCACTAACTCTTCCGGGATGCTACAATATACCCCCCGCCCCCGCTAGCCCTTACCCCCCACACCTCAACCCCCCCCCCCCCCCCCCCCCCCCCCCCCCCCCCTCAACCACCTCATGCTCTCTCCGGGAGCTGTTTTGAGGCATGATAAAAAAAAAATAATGCACTTTGTGACTTCAATAATAAATATAGCAGTGCCATGTTGGCATTTTTTTCCATAACTTGAGTTGATTTATTTTGGAAAACCTTGTTACATTGTTCAATGCATCCAGCGGGACATCACAACAAAATTAGGCATAATAATGTGTTAATTCCACGACTGTATATGTCGGTATCGGTTGATATCGGAATCGGTAATTAAGAGTTGGACAATATCGGAATATCGGATATCGGCAAAAAAGCCATTATCGGACATCTATAGTTCTCATCATATTTGCGTCTTTTTGATGATGTCGTTATGATGTCTCTAACCGTATGCTTTCTCGTGTCAGGGGGCCGAAGCTCTGCAACATACTCACTGTCACTGTCAGTGGCCATGCTAGTAACTTGGCTAGCATCAATTGTGGCACTAGCCGTACTGCTTGCACCCTGATCCAAGGAAGAGAAACCTGGGTTGCTGTCGATTGTAGACCTACTGGTAGACACTGATGATGTCTCTCCGGAAGGAGGATTTACTCTTTTTAGCCATTTGTCCATTATTCCGGCACAGGTATGGCTGTTTTCTATGAATACTAACTTGACGTTGACAAGTAGCCTAACAAGTGAAACACTGTGTCGGGAGAAGACTTGACCGCGGGACAAGTATGCAGGTCCATAGCCCGGGGTGGTATATTGCCTTTATCCAATAATCATACGAAATAAATGGCTGGGGGAAACAAAACAAGAAGTGAAACCAATGCATTTCTGTGGGTTTGCAGTGCAGGATTTTAGAACAGTTTTCTAACCTTGTTCCCATTGGGCTTTGCACCGATAAAAACAATGGAGTTCTAGTTTTTTGTATTGCCGGTCGGCGTTCGCCTTAACGTACCCCCTACAATCACCTCGCCTACTGTCAGGTTCAAACACTGATGACATCTATTAATCAGACAAGAAGCAAGGAATCCTGCAGAGACATAGTTCAATTTGGCTCATATGAGGAGACACGTGTTTTGGACTGTATTCTAGTTACAGATCCAAACTACGTTCTAAAAGTCCAGCCCGACGTGCTTCCTCTATTTATTTGGGAGGTCCCTGTTACATCGCTGAAGCTGTCGCTGAGGGAAGGGGGTAATCTCGACAATTCCAGTTAGACACAATATATGATTATAGAATAAATGAAAATTAGTTGACGCTGGTGATATCGCCTTGTCTCTGCTCTGTCTGCGTCACGGCGGTGTTAGGCCTTGGCAGTCAGCAGGCCGAGTCTGGACACAACACTGATAAAGACGGTTGGCAATCTTTTGGATTGCCAGCTTTGCACAGATACAAAAATACCACTTAAGCACAATTGACAATAATTTATAGCAACGGCCCTTAAAGGCCTACTGAAACCCACTACTACCGACCACGCAGTCTGATAGTTTATATATCAATGATGAAATCTTAACATTGCAACACATGCCAATACGGCCGGGTTAGCTGACTAAAGTGCAATTTTAAATTTTGCGCGAAATATCCTGCTGAAAACGTCTCGGTATGATGACGTCACTGCGTGACATCACGGATTGTAGAGGCCACATTTTGTGGCCAGCTATTAAGTCGTCTGTTTTCATCGCAAAATTCCACAGTATTCTGGACATCTGTGTTGGTGAATCTTTTGCAATTTGTTCAATGAACAATGGAGACAGCAAAGAAGAAAGCTGTAGGTGGGAAGCGGTGTATTGCGGGCGGCTGCAGCAACACAAACACAGCCGGTGTTTCATTGTTTACATTCCCGAAAGATGACAGTCAAGCTTTACCATTGGCCTGTCGAGAACTGGGACAACAGAGACTCTTACCAGAAGGACTTTGAGTTGGATGCGCAGACACGGTACAGTGAGTACGCATGCAGCTGCGGCTTCCAAACATTTGATCGCTTGCCCGTACGTGCGTGCCGCTATGTGCATGTCACGTACGTAACTTTGGGGACTTTGGGGAAATATATGTGCTGTATGAACTTTGGGGAGGTGAACGGTACTTTGGGCTGTGGGATTGAGTGTGTTGTGCAGGTGTTTGAGTTGTATTGGCGGGTTATATGGACGGGAGGGGGGAGGTGTTTGTTATGCGGGATTCATTTGTGGCATACTAAATATAAGCCTGGTTGTGTTGTGGCTAATAGAGTATATATATGTCTTGTGTTTATTTACTGTTTTAGTCATTCCCAGCTGAATATCAGGTCCCACCCGCCTCTCACAGCATCTTCCCTATCTGAATCGCTCCCACTGCCCTCTAGTCCTTCACTCTCACTTTCCTCATCCACAAATCTTTCACCCTCGCTCAAATTAATGGGGAAATCGTCGCTTTCTCGGTCCGAATCGCTCTCGCTGCTGGTGGAAACGATTGTAAACAATGTGCGGATGTGAGGAGCTCCACAACCTGTGACGTCACGCGCATATCGTCTGCTACTTCCGGTCGAGGCAAGGCTTTTTTATCAGCGAACTTAATCGTCGATGTTCTCTACTAAATCCTTTCAGCAAAAATATGGCAATATCGCGAAATGATCAAGTATGACACATAAAATGGACCTGATATCCCCGTTTAAATAAGAACATCGCATTTCAGTAGGCTTTTAAGCATAAAGTTATGACGATAATATATACATTATTATTCTAACACCTACCCCACTTTGGGAAACACTGGTTTACATCCTTCTCCAAAACCCATAGCTCTTGAGGTTAAACGGGAATATTTATTGTGATCCAACAAAGCACTTCGACTCCCTGGCCTTTGCATTTTGCCCGTTGTTGGTGTTGTTGTTGTCTTGTTAAATTGCCCCCACTCAGCACTGCAGCGGTGAACATAAAAGTGACAGTAATGCTGAAATGAGCTTTAAAACGCTGAACGGTGGTTCTTCCACTGCCATCATTTTGATCCGAACCCCAGGAGTTGGCAACATGATGACAGGTGCACTGGATGATTTTGAATACATGCAAGATGAAGAGGTTTGTCAAAAAAAAACAGGTCACACAAGTCATAGTATGTGAGCACAAATGTACACAGCTCCATTACCAAGGCGTGTCATAAGAGTCGTTCAGTCCATAAAACAACATTTAGGAAAGCTTTCCATTCGGCTGGACGGAGCACTCTGTCAAACACTGCCCCTGCTGATGGACGGCTGCAAAAAAAACGTGACTTAATTATGACCGAACAGGAAATACAGTTCATCCCTTGTAATGATCCACATAGCCATCGATAAAAAGGCTTGATAAACGCAGACTTCCTGAGCCAGGATGGATAAATACAGCCTGAGTAATGAGACCCGGCTTTTGCCGAGGACGATGGCTCTGCTCTATATCATATGCTGCTCTGTGGTTTGGGGCTGTGGTACGACGGCGGGTTTAAATCCTCGTAATGTGCAATTCCGTTTGCATCCAGCTATTTAGCACAGTGGTTGTTTTTTCGGTTACAGAAAATAACCTCAGGTGCGAAAGGAGACCCTGCTGAGGAATTCATTGTTGGCTCATTTGTTTATTTCTAAACAACCCCTGTGCTCCCCATGTAAAAAAACAATTGCATCAAAAGTACGAATATTACCTACCGGGGTGCTATTCATATTGATCACTACTATTAAACTACTGCATGTTTTAAACTCCTAAACTCTGTAGCGAGAATTCTGAGCTGTATACTAGGACCCACATATCCCATACTTGCCAACCTTGAGACCTCTGATTTCGGGAGGTGGGGGGGTGGGGGTTGGGGAGGCGTGTTCAGGGGTGGGGCGGGGGGCTCGGTTGGGGGCGTGGTTAAGATAGATACAGTTAGGTCCATAAATATTTGGACATTGACACAATTTTCAGTATTCCAGCTCTGTACAACACCACAATGGATTTGAAATGAAACAATCAAGATCTGCTTTAAGTGCAGACTTTGAGCTTTAATTTGAGGGTATTTACATCCAAATCAGGTGAACGGTGTAGGAATTACAACCCATTTTATAAGTGCCTTCCACTTTTTAAGGGACCAAAAGTAATTGGACAAACTAATATAATCATAAATAAAATTGTCATTTTTTAATACTTTGTTGCAAATCCTTTGCAGTCAATGACAGCCTGAAGTGTGGAACACATAGACATCACCAGACGCTGGGTTTGGTCCCTTGTGATGCTTTGCCAGGCCTCTGCTGCAGCTGTCTTCACTTCCTGCTTGTTCTTTGGGCATTTTCCCTTCAGTTTTGTCTTCAGCAAGTGAAATTCATGCTCAATTGGATTCAGGTCAGGTGATTGACTTGGCCATTGCAGGACATTCCACTTCTTTGCCTTAAAAAACTATTTGGTTGCTTTCGCAGTATGCTTGGGGTCATTGACCATCTGCATTGTGAAGCGCCGTCCAATGAGTTTTGAAGCATTTGGCTGAATATGAGCAGATAATATTGCCCCAAACACTTCAGAATTCATTCTGCTGCTTTTGTCAGCTGTCACATCATCAATAAATATAAGAGATCAAGATCCACTGGCAGCCATGCATGCCACTACCACCACCATGCTTCACTGATGAGGTGGTATGCTTTGGATCTTGAGCAGTTCCTTCCCTCCTCCATACTCTTCTCTTTCCATCATTCTGCTACAAGTTGATCTTGGTCTCATCTGTCCATAAGATGTTGTTCCAGAACTGCACAGGCTCTTTTAGATGTTTCTTGGCAAACTCTAATCTGGCCTTCCTGTTTTTGAGGCTCACCGATGGTTTACACCTTGTGATGAACCCTCTGTATTTCCTCTGGAGAAGTCGTCTCTTAATTGTTGACTTGGACACAGATACACCTACCTCCTGGAGACTTTTCTTCATCTGGCCAACTGTTGTGAAGGGCTTTTTCTTGACAAGGGAAAGGATTTTTCTGTCATCCACCACACTTGTTTTCCGTGGTCTTCCAGGTCTTTTGGTGTTGCTGAGCTCACCAGTGTGTTCTCTCTTTTTAAGAATGTACCAAACAGTTGATTTGGCCACACCTAATGTTCTTGCTATCTATCTGATGGCTTTGTTTTGATTTTTCAGCCTAATGATGGCTTGCTTCACTGATAGTGACAGCTCTTTGGACATCATATTAAGAGATGACCTCCCCAGATTCCAAATGAATATACCACACTTGAAATGCCATCTAGGCCTTTTATCTGCTCTTTGTAAATGAAATAAATGGAAAAAAAACAAGGGAATAACACAAACGTGGCCATGGAACAGCTGAGTAGCCAATTGTCCAATTACTTTTGGTCCCTTAAAAAGTGGAAGGCACATATAAAATGTGTTGTAATTCCTACACCGTTCACCTGATTTGGATGTAAATACCCTCAAATTAAAGCTCAAAGTCTGCACTTAAAGCACATCTTGATTGTTTCATTTCAAATCCATTGTGGTGTTGTACAGAGCTGGAATACTGAAAATGGTGTCAATGTCCAAATATTTATGGACCTAACTGTATATATAAGAAATACTTGACTTTCAGTGAATTCTAGCTATATATATATATATATATATATATATATATATATATATATATATATATATATATATATATATATATATATACATATGTATACATATATATATATATATATATATATATATATATATATATATATATATATGTATACATATATATATATATATAAATAAATAAAAGAAATACTTGAATTTCAGTGTTCATTTATTTACACATTTACACACACATAACACTCATCTACTCATTGTTGAGTTAAGGGTTGAATTGTCCATCCTTGTTCTATTCTCTGTCACTATTTCAGAACACACACATTATACAAATATACATTAGAAAATCAATAAGAAAACGGGAGCTCTAATTTGGGAGTCTGAATTAGGATCAGAAGTTCTTATATAAAAATTGCGCACTCACGTCGCCTTTTTGTATTGATTACTGCAGCTGTGCACTGGATTCATTCACAAATACAAACTACAACTCACAAACACTTTAGAGTTAGGCTCCATCATCAGAATGTGTAATTAAACTTATAAAGATCACATGGATATTATTCAGTGAGTTGATTCACCAAAACAAACCTGTTATACAGGAGGAAAAAGCACACAGGACGTTTCAATTGTTCACAGACTGGTCGCGCTCATCAGAATGACAAGACACTTCCGGTCTGCAGGTGATAGCATTCAATTGGGAAGAAACGCCCTACTGCCCCCTACTGACCAATGTGAATACTGATAAATCTGTAATGACAGCTCCAAAAACGAATTCAAACCACAAAATAAAATAAATAAATCAACACAAAAATGTGACACATTATGGGTGGGTCACATATGCATGTACAGTAGATGGCAGTATTGTCCTGTTTAAAAGTGTCACAACATTGCTGTTTACGGCAGACGAACTGCTTTACGGGGGACAAAAACTTGACTGCTGTTGTTGTGTGTTGTTACCGCGCTGGGAGGACGTTAATAAAACAGCCTAACAATAAACACACATCAGAAACCAAGAACTCGCCCTCGATCATTAGCTGTTTATATGGTGGGAAAGCGGACCTGAGAACAGGCTGTCAACACGTCACTCAGGTCCGCATGGAGCTGGAGGGGGCGTGGCCTCCAGCTCCGCCTGAATGTCGGGAGATTTTCGGGAGAAAATTTGTCCCGGGAGGTTTTCGGGAGAGGCGCTGAATTTCGGGAGTCTCCCGGAAAATCCGGGAGGGTTGGCAAGTATGACATATCCCCTATTGGAAAATAACTTCATTGCAGTGTCCTATGGCAGTGTTTTTCAACCACTGTGAGATACAGTCTGGTGTGCCGTGGGAGATGATCTATTTTCACCTATTTGGGTTAAAAATATTGTTTGCAAACCAGTAATTATAGTCTGCAAATTATGTGTTGTTGTTGAGTGTCGGTGCTGTCTAGACCTCGGCAGAGTAACCGTGTAATACTCTTCCATATCAGTAGGTGGCAGTAAGTAGCTAATTGCTTTGTAGATGTCGGAAATAGCAGGAGGCAGTGTGCAGGTAAAAAGGTGTCTAATGCTTAAACCAAAAGTAAACAAAAAGTGACAAAAGGCATTGAAGCTTAGGGAAGGCTATGCAGAACGAAACTCAAACTGAACTGGCTACAAAGTAAACAAAGACAGAATGCTGGACGACAGCAAAGACTTACAGTGTCTGGAGCAGACAGCATCCACAAAGTACATCCGAACGTGACATGACAATGGGGTCAAGGATTTTGAGCGATTGTTTGCAAGGTTTCCAACGGCCTCAGTGTCATTTTTCTTGCCTGGGACCAACATGTTATACAATAATAAAAACGAGACATAATCATTGCATTAAAATAAGGGGGGATTTACTCTTTTTAGCCATTTGTCCATTATTCCGGCGCAGGTATGGCTGTTTTCTATGAATACTAACTTGACGTTGACAAGTAGCGTAATTGGTTTCTACGCAACAATTAACACTGTGTCGGGAGAAGACTTGACCGCGGGACAAGTATGCAGGTCTATAGCGCGGGTTGGTATATTGCCTTTATCCAATAAGCATATGAAATAAATGGCTGGGGGAAACAAAACAAGAAGTGAAACCAATGCATTTCTATGGGCTTGCCGTGCAGGATTTTTAGAACAGTTTTCAAGCCCTCCGCGGCAGCCGTGGCAGACGTTCCCATTGGGCTTTGCTCCGTTACAAACAATGGAGTTCTAAAGGCCTACTGAAACCCACTACTACCGACCACGCAGTCTGATAGTTTATACATCAATGATGAAATCTTAACATTGCAACACATGCCAATACGGCCGGGTTAGCTTACTAAAGTGCAATTTTATATTTTGCGCGAAATATCCTGCTGAAAACGTATTGGTATGATGACGTCAGCGCGTGACAACACGGATTGTAGAGGACATTTTGGGACAGCATGGTGGCCAGCTATTAAGTCGTCTGTTTTCATCGCAAAATTCCACAGTATTCTGGACATCTGTGTTGGTGAATCTTTTTGCAATTTGTTCAATGAACAATGGAGACAGCAAAGAAGAAAGCTGTAGGTGGGAAGCGGTGTATTGCGGACGGCTGCAGCAACACAAACACAGCCGGTGTTTCATTGTTTACATTCCCGGAAGATGACAGTCAAGCTTTACCATTGGCCTGTGGAGAACTGGGACAACAGAGACTCTTACCAGAAGGACTTTGAGTTGGATGCGCAGACACGGTACCGTGAGTACGCATGCAGCTGCGGCTTCCAAACATTTGATCGCTTGTTTTGACCGTACGTGCGTGCCGCTATGTGCATGTCACGTACATAACTTTGGGGAAATATATGTGCTGTATGAACTTTGGGGAGGTGAACGATACTTTGGGCTGTGGGATTGAGTGTGTTGTGCAGGTGTTTGAGTTGTATTGGCGGGTTATATGAACGGGAGGGGGGAGGTGTTTGTTATGCGGGATTAATTAGTGGCATATTAAATATAAGCCTGGTTGTGTTGTGGCTAGTAGAGTATATATATGTCTTGTGTTTATTTACTGTTTTAGTCATTCCCAGCTGAATATCAGGTCCCACCCGCCTCTCACAGCATCTTCCCTATCTGAATCACTCCCACTGCCCTCTAGTCCTTCACTCTCACTTTCCTCATCCACAAATCTTTCATCCTTGCTCAAATTAATGGGGAAATCGTCGCTTTCTCGGTCCGAATCGCTCTCGCTGCTGGTGGCCATGATTGTAAACAATGGGCAGATGTGAGGAGCTCCACAACCTGTGACGTCACGCGCATATCGTCTGCTACTTCCGGTACAGGCAAGGCTTTTGCGAACTTTATCGTCGATGTTCTCTACCAAATCCTTTCAGCAAAAATATGGCAATATTGCGAAATGATCAAGTATGACACATAGAATGGACCTGCTATCCCCGTTTGAATAAGAATATCGCATTTCAGTAGGCCTTTAACTTTATATAGTGTTTTTTATGTCTTCTTTGTATATTGTTTTTTTATTGTCTTGTATATTATACATTTATATTGGGCTTTGTATATTGACTGTAATTTGTATATATAAATGTTACTTACTTGCTTACTCACTAAACTGTTCACTATTTGTACTAATTAACACATGCAGTAATTAACGTAATTTTTTACAAGCCGTAGCAAATGAAAGCTCAGCAAACAGGCCAACTGCAGTACGTTTGTTGAGAAAAATCCATTAATTGTAAAAAAAAATATCCCACATTTTTATGGTTTAGCAGCTTAACTGCCCAATAGAGATCGCAGAGATCTATCTTAGGCAGCCGCAAAAAAAAAAAGACAGGCCGGCCCCGTCTTTCCCCCCCAGCATGTCCATGTAATGGCTCATCTGTCCCATGGGATGGCCTTCCTGCTATAATGACAGCAAGACCGTGTAAGAAGATGATGTAGAGCAAAGGTCCAGAGTTAGATTTAAGCATGTAAAACTGTCAGTACACAGAAGAAGACGTTTTCAAGGTCCGTGAGGATTAGTCTGTTTGCTGCCTTCGTAGAACACGTGTGAGGGTCTGAGCCGAAGTCTGGCCGACAGCTGGTCTGCTTTCAACGAGCGGGAAAGGCTTCGGCGAAAGTGCTACCTGAGGAATTGTGACGATAGTCTGACTGAATGAAAACGTCCTACTAAAAAAGTCAAACGTATGAGCTCCTAAGTACAAAAACCCAAAACCAGTGAAGTTGGTACGTTGTGTAAATGGTAAATAAAAACAGAATACAATGATTTGCAAATCCTTTTCAACCTATATTCAATTGAATAGACTGCAAAGACAAAGATATTTAATGTTAAAATTATATTTTTTTGCAAATAATCATTAACTTAGAATTTAATGGCAGCAACACATTGCAAAAAAGTTGGCACAGGGGTGATTTGTACCACTGTGTTACATGGCCGTTCCTTTTAACAACACTCAGTATATGTTGGGAACTGAGACCAACAATTTTTGAAGCTTTTCAGGTGGAATTCTTTCCCATTCTTGCTTGATGTACGGCTTAAGTTGTTCAACAGTCCGGGGGTCCCCGTTGTGGTATTTTAGGCTTCATAATGCGCCACACATTTTCAATGGGAGACAGGTCTGGACTACAGGCAGGCCAGCCTAGTACCCACACTTTTTTACTATAAGGCCACGCTGTTGTAACACGGGGCTTGGCATTCATTGTCTTGCTGAAATAAGCAGGGGCGTCCATGATAACGTTGCTTGGATGGCAACTTATGTTGCTCCAAAACCTGTATGCATATTTCAGTGTTAATGGCGCCTTCACAGATGTGTAAGTTACCTATTCCTTGGGCACTACTACACCCCCATACCATCACACATGCTGGCTTTTGAACTTTGCGCCTATAACAATTCGGATGTTTTTTTCCCTCTTTGGTCCGGAGGATACGACGTCCACAGTTTTTTAAAAACAATTTGAAATGTGGACTCGTCAGACCACAGAACACTTTTCCACTTTGCATCAGTTCATCTTAGATGGGCTCCGGCCCAGCGAAGCCGGCGGCGTTTCTGGGTGTTGTTGATAAATGGCTTTCGCTTTGCAAAGCAGAGTTTTAAATTGCATTTAAATTTTGGTTACTGACAGTGGGTTTATGAAGTGTTCCTGAGCCCATGTGGTGATATCCTTTACACACTGATGTCGCTTTTTGATGCAGTACCCACTGAGGGATCAAAGGTCCGTAATATCATCGCTTACATGTAGTGATTTCTCCAGATTCTCGGAACCTTTTGATGATATTACGGACCGTAGATGGTGAAATCCCTAAATTCCTTGCAATAGCTCGTTGAGAAATGTTGTTCTTAAACTGTTCGACAATTTGCTCAGGCGTTTGTTCACAAAGTGGTGACTCTCGCCCCATCCTTGTTTGTGAATGACTGAGCATTTCATGGAAGCTGCTTTTATACCCAATCATGGCACCCACCTGTTCCCAATTAGCCTGTTCACCTGTGGGATGTTCCAAATAAGCATTCCTCAACTTTCTCAATCTTTTTTTGAACATGTTGCAAGCATCGAATTCCAAATGAGCTAATATTTGCAAGAAATAACAACGTTTTCCAGTTCGAACGTTAAGTATCTTGTCTTTGCAGTCAATTCAATTGAATATAGGTTGAAAAGGATTTTCAAATCATTGTATTTTGTTTTTATTTACGATTTACACAACGTGCCAACTTCACTAGTTTTGGGGTTTGTGAATCGGGGTACAGACATAAAGAAAATCGGGCTGTTTTTGTCCCGGGTATCCCCCTTTTCACCAAGCGCCCGATTATCTTATGTCTTGTAAGATTGTCCCGTGGTCTGAGGTGTTAAGAGTGAATTAGTCCAGATAATTGGCTGCAAAACAGGTCGGGGCAGTGAATGTCAGACATGTTGAACAGGTTTAATATTTACGACCCAAATTTATCATGTCTTTGTGGAAAGCAGACCCCTCTCATTGTTCCGTAAATTGTGACGTGGTTCGGAAAGTAGCCAATCAAGGAGCTACTTTGGTTGAGAAAGCTTGCCTAGTTGATTGTAAAGTCAGTGGTGCTCATCCCATCTCCATTATGTATTCCACAGATTTTTCTTTTTTTTTTACCGTATTTTTCGGACTATAAGTCGCAGTTTTTTTTCATAGATTGGCCGGGGGTGCGACTTATACTCAGGGGCGACTTATGTGTGAAATTATTAACACATTACCGTAAAATATCAAATAATATTATTTAGCTCATTCACGTAAGAGACTAGACGTATAAGATTTCATGGGATTTAGCGATTAGGAGTGACAGATTGTTTGGTAAACGTATAGCATGTTCTATATGTTATAGTTATTTGAATGACTCTTACCATAATATGTTACGTTAACATACCAGGCACGTTCTCAGTTGGTTATTTATGCCTCATATAACGTACACTTATTCAGCCTGTTGTTCACTATTCTTTATTTATTTTAAATTGCCTTTCAAATGTCTATTCTTGGTGTTGGCTTTTATCAAATACATTTCCCCCAAAAATACTCCAGTGCGACTTATATGTTTTTTTCCTTCTTTATTATGCATTTTCGGCAGGTGCGACTTATACTCCGGTGCGACTTATACTCCGAAAAATACGGTAGTTTGGGATTATTTTGTAAAAAACCCAAACCACCATAATTTTCTCATCTCGTAAATCCTTCTTCTATTTTGCCTTATTTCCTTTTTTCTGCTATTTCTTCCTCTTCAATCTGGTTGGATGAGATTTCAGGCTCTTAGGACTAGAGTCTGGCTCAGTGGTGGGACGGACTTGTTATGCATGTGATGTAGGGCCGTCTTCAAATAGTCGAAGATTCAACGATTCAGTTCGGAGGAGTCTGATTTGACGATGAACCTCGCAGTCAGACCATAAATCTCTCTGCTCCCTAAGTACCGTATTTTTCGGACTATAAGGCGCACTTAAAATCCTTTCATTTTCACAAAAATCGACACTGCGCCTTATAACTAGGTGCGTCAAAAGTACGGCATAATTCTGGCTAAGCTTACCGACCTCGAAGCAATTTTATTTGGTACATGATGTAATAATAAGTGTGACCAGTAGATGGCAGTCATACATAAGAGATATGTGTAAACTGCAAGATGACGTCAGTAAACAACACAAAAACTTTAAATGTTCCATTGAGAATATAGAACATTACACACGGCGCACAAAAATCCGTCAAAATGTTTTTAGTACGACTTCGGTAAGCTATGAAGCCGCACCGCTTGATGGATTGTCGGCGCATTAAACATACGAGTATTATTATGGTGTGTGTGCGGCAGTGGAGGCTCCTCTATAGGGTCTTGGGGCAATAGGAGGTTAACCCCTTTACTACTGTTACCCCAGGTGGCCCTTGGCAAAGGCCTAGTACCTGACTGCCCCCTAGCCAGGGATACGGTGAAGACCTCAACGGCGGAGCAGGCGGAAGACGGTAGATTTAAGAACTACCACAACGGCTGCGATGGCGGAAGAAGGCTGCAGCAGAAAAGGGTCCCCAGTCATCTTGGACTCCATGCCACTGGACCCTGACCCGTTTCTGTCAAGGATGGTGTGGTGACTGTCTGTGCACCAGTCTCCCCACGTTAAACAAAATCATGCACAGGCATCCTCCATAAAGGGATACACCCCTACCAGGAGGGTCGTCATACTCGTTCGAGTGACCGCCGATGATGATGGTATAAGGACCGCAAAAGGGCACCTATTAGCAGACATATTACCTGACGTTTTGTTTAGCAATATTATGCAAAACAAAGTTTTCTTACTTTCTGGTACCTGCTGATGTAAATTTGGGATCTGCATAAGTCCTGAAAATGTGCGCGCATTCATCTTCCGCTGTTGCCATTTCTAATATAAAGTAGCGTAAAGTTCTTACTAATATCTGCCAGTAGACTATCTATCAAAGCACTAAAAACTGTAGTGGGTTTACATTATTCACCCAAGAAACTTTAGTTATTAAAGGGTTCCGGTTGGACGGTTTTTCACGGGACACATTTCCGGCGTTGATGTTGCATTATTGAGCCACAGATGAGGAGATGCTGCCCCGTTATTGATTTAAGTAAAATCTGAATGTCATTAAAAATAGAGATGTCCGATAATATAGGGCTGCCGATGTTATCGGCCGATAAATGCATATCGGGAATTATCGGTTTCGGTTCGGAAATTATCGGTATCTGTTTCAAAAAGTAAAATGTATGACTTTTTAAAACGTCGCTGTACGGAGTGGTACACGGACGTAGGGAGAAGTACAGAGCGCCAATAAACAAGTGAATGCAATTCATACTTGGTCAACAGCCATACAGGTCACACTGAGGGTGGCCGTATAAACAACTTTAACACTGTTACAAATATGCGCCACACTGT
>NC_084575.2:26905566-27065566 GCF_033978685.3 Nerophis lumbriciformis
TTGTCAACATAAAATGTGAGCCCAAAAGGATAATTTCTATGAAAAATTGGTCCGTTTGTGGCAATTTGTGGTTATGTTAAAATCAATCAATACTAACTGCAACAGGAGGGGAACTGCCATTTACTTTCCAAGCGTCAGCAAAGGACCAAAAGTCGTCCTTTCGAGGTAGACTTCTCAGACGTTCTTTCATGAGCCTTTACGCCAAACAACAAAAACAAATGCATGCAGCGTTAGCCCACATGAAGGAAAACGATGTCAACAAACTGCCATTGTTTTACAAATCCTTTGCCGTCTCCTCCCCTTATGGCTCTGGTAAATGTCATGAGTAAATGTGCGTGTATTGGCTATTGTGGGTTATGTCAGCCAATCTGCGGGATGTCAATTAAAACAGGTTCCACTGCGATGCGCTGCTCTTATACAGTAAGTCAGATGTTTACTAAGTGTCAATCTAAACCTATCGTATGGCCTACGGTAATTCAATAGATGCTTGAATCGATACCATATCATTGTGCAATACACAGCCTTCAACAAATACTTTTGCTTCTGCATCAGGTATTTTATGCACCAAGTAAAATTTATATATATTACAAAATATTTCCAAACTAATATGCTCAAATATTGCCTTCAGCGTTTGGACAAAAAGTGGTTTGACCCCAAACTAGCGGACGTTGATCAGTCAGCTTTAATATAGATTTACGATTTTGGAAGTATCACAGCTTTCGGTAATATCTGTGGACTAACTTTAAGTTTAGACTACCGTATTTTTCGGACTATAAGGCGCACTTAAAATCCTTTCATTTTCTCAAAACTCGACAGTGCGCCTAATGTACAGAATAGTTTTGGTTGTGCTTTTACCGACCTTGAAGCTATTTTATTTGGTACATGGTGAAATAAGTGTGACCAGTAGATGGCAGTCACACATAAGAGATACGTGCAGACTGCAATATGACTCAAGTAAACAACACAACGATGTTCCATTTGAAAATATAGAACATTTCACACAGCGCTCAAAAACCTATCAACACGTTTTAGTGCGACTTTGGTAAGTTTTGACGCCGCACCGCTTGATGGATTGTACTGTGCTTCAACATACGAGTATTATTACGGTGTGTGTATAAGGTAAGACATATTATCTGGCGTTTTGTTTCGCAATATTATGCAAAAGCAACTTTTTTTACATTCTGGTACCTGCTGATCTGTATTTCGGATCTGCATAAGTCCTGAAAATTTGCGTGCATCCGCCTTCTTGTTATGGGACATTCATCCTCCGCTGTTGCCATTTCTAATATAAAGTAATGTGAAGTTCTTACTTATATCTGTCAGTAAACTCGCCATGAAAGCGCTAAAACATACCGGTGTAGTGAGTTTACATTATTCACCCAAGGAACTTTAGTTATTAGAGAGATCCGGTCGGACGGCTTTTCACGGGACACATTTCCGGCGTTGTTATTGCACTAGTGAGCCACGGATGAGGAGATGCTGCTCCGTTATTGATTTAAGTCTCAATGTCATTAAAAAACTTAGCTCCGTCTTTTGATACTTTTTCCACTCCCGTCCTTGCACGCTACACCGCTACAACAAAGATGACGGGGAGAAGACGCTGTCGAAGGTGAGCCACGTAAATAAGACCGCCCACAAAACGGCACATCCTGAAGAGTCTGTCAGAAAGCGGCTTGGAGCTGATCTGTAAAATATAATCTATGCAACATTTTGACCAAAGAACCACCATTACATGTTATGTAGACCACAAGATAGTGTTTTAAATTTAGAAAAAAATCATAATATGACCCCTTTAATGCGCCTTATAATCCGGTGCACCTTTTGTATGAAAAAATACCTTAATATTCCCGCCCATCGGCAGTGCGCCTTATAATCCGGTGCGCCTTATGGTCCGTAAAATACGGTATATTTATTTTCAGTGCTCCGAAAACTATTTTTAAAAGTAATTAATCATGGCTAATTGTTACTTCACCAAAAAAGTCATTGAATTACTAAAGGAATTACTCTTTAATAAATGTAATTACCGTATTTTTCGGACTATAAGTCGCAGTTTTTTTCATAGTTTGGCCGGGGGTGCGACTTAAACTCAGGAGTGACTTATGTGTGAAATGATTAACACATTACCGTAAAATATCAAATAATATTATTTAGCTCAATCACGTAAGAGACTAGACATATAAGATTTCATGGGATTTAGCGTTTAGGAGTGACAGATTGTTTGGTAAACGTATAGCATGTTCTATATGTTATAGTTATTTGAATGACTCTTACCATAATATGTTACGTTAACATACCAGGCACGTTCTCAGTTGGTTATTTATGCCTCATATAACGTACACTTATTCAGCCTGTTGTTCACTATTCTTTATTTATTTTAAATTGCCTTTCAAATGTCTATTCTTGGTGTTGGCTTTTATCAAATACATTTCCCCAAAAAATGCGACTTATACTCCAGTGCGACTTATATATGTTTTTTTCCTTCTTTATTATGCATTTTCGGGCCGGTGCGACTTATACTCCGGAGCGACTTATACTCCGAAAAATACGGTAAATCAATAACGGAGCAGCATCTTCTCATCCGTGGCTCACCGGTGCAATAACAATGCCGGAAATGTGTCCCGTGAAAAACCGTCCGACCGAAACTCTCTAATAACTTAAGTTCCTTGGGTGAATTATGTAAACTCACTACACCGGTATGTTTTAGCGCTTTCATGGCGAATTTACTGACAGATATAAGTAAGAACTTTACACTACTTTATATCAAAAATGGCAACAGTGGAGGATGAATGTCCCATAACAAGAAGATAGAGAAAAAGAAGAAGCTTATCGACTACAGTGTCATCATTATCGGACATCTCTAATATTTACATAATATATGTACAGTATTTTATATATATATATACTGACATATTAAATTATATGTTTATATCGTATATATGGCTTCACGGTGGCAGAGGGGTTAGTGCATCTGCCTCACAATACGAAGGTCCTGAGTAGTCTTGGGTTCAATCCCGGGCTCGGGATCTTTCTGTGTGGAGTTTGCATGTTCTCCCCGTGACTGCGTGGGTTCCCTCCGGGTACTCCGGCTTCCTCCCACCTCCAAAGACATGCACCTGGGGATAAGGTGATTGGCTACACTAAATTGGCCCTAGTGTGTGGATGTGAGTGTGAATGTTGTCTGTCTATCTGTGTTGGCCCTGCGATGAACTGGCGACTTGTCCAGGGTGTACCCCGCCTTCCGCCCGATTGTAGCTGAGATAGGCTCCAGCGCCCCCCGCGACCCCAAAGGGAATAAGCGGTAGAAAATGGATGGATGGTATATATAATATGTAACAATTACCATGTACAATATTACAGTATATGTAACAGCTGCAGCATAAAATAGAGAGTAGATCCAGCAGAAAATATACATTATAAACAAAGAGAAGTACCGTATTTTTCCGACAATAAGTCGCAGTTTTTTTTCAGAGTTTGGCCGGGGGTGCGACTTATACTCAGGAGCGACTTATGTGTGAAATGATTAACACATTACCGTAAAATATCAAATAATATTATTTAGCTCATTCACGTAAGAGACTAGACCAGGGGTTGGCAACCCAAAATGTTGAAAGAGCCATATTGGACCAAAAAAACAAAAACAAATCTGTCTGGAGCCGCAAAAAATTAAAAGCCATATTACATACAGATAGTGTGTCATGAGATATAAATTGAATTAAGATGACTTAAAGGAAACTAAATGAGCTCAAATATAGCTACAAATGAGGCATAATGATGCAATATGTACATATAGCTAGCCTAAATAGCATGCTAGCATCGATTAGCTTGCAGTCATGCAGTGACCAAATATGTCTGATTAGCACTCCACACAAGTCAATAACATCAACAAAACTCACCTTTCATGCACAACGTTAAAAGTTTGGTGGACAAAGTGAGACAGAAAAAGAAGTGGCATAAAACACGTCCTAGAAAGTCGGAGAAAGTTATACATGTAAACAAACTACGGTGAGTTCAAGGACCGCCAAAATTAGTAGGACAAAACGGCGCTCGCCAAATACTCAAATCAGTGAAGCATGTTTAATATAAACAGTGTGCTTTGTAACAATTAGGGAGGCTTGTGTCATGTTTGTCCTCCTACAGAAACCATATTAAAATAAAAAATAGATTTTTTTCCCCCTCATCTTTTTCCATTTTTCATACATTTTTTAAAAAGCTCCAGAGAGCCACTAGGGCGGCGCTAAAGAGCCGCGGGTTGCCGACCCCTGGCATAGGTCAACAGTTTGATTTTATTTGGAAAAAATACAAGTTGGGGGAAGTCAGTGCAGACATGTACTCAAATTCTGACCCGGGTGTTGGCGAAATTGGCGAGTTGGTAAAGCTATGAGATTATCAAGATACCTCTCACACATTTAAATGCACGCTATATAAAACGTGAGTCATTTATCAGTTTCTTCATAAAACCAGAAGTCTTCACTGGTTTTTCCCCTCATCTTTTTCCATTTTTCATACATTTTTTAAAAAGCTCCAGAGAGCCACTAGGGCGGCGCCAAAGAGCCGCATGCGGCTCTAGAGCCGTGGGTTGCCGACCCCTGGACTAGACGTATAAGATTTCATGGGATTTAGCGATTAGGAGTGACAGATTGTTTGGTAAATGTATAGCATGTTCTATATGTTATAGTTATTTGAATGACTCTTACCATAATATGTTACGTTAACATACCAGGCACGTTCTCAGTTGGTTATTTATGCCTCATATAACGTACACTTATTCAGCCTGTTGTTCACTATTCTTTATTTATTTTAAATTGCCTTTCCAATGTCTATTCTTGGTGTTGGCTTTTATCAAATACATTACCCCAAAAAATGCGACTTATACTCCAGTGCGACGTATATATGTTTTTTTCCTTCTTTATTCATACTTGCCAACCCTCCCGGATTTTCCGGGAGACTCCCGAAATTCAGCGCCTCTCCCGAAAACCTCCCGGGACAAATTTTCTCCCGAAAAACTCCCGAAATTCACGGGTGTTGACAACACACAACAACAGTGTCTACCGTAAAGCAGTTCATCTGCCGTAAACAGCAATGTTGTGACACTTTTAAACAGGACAATACTGCCATCTACTGTACATGCATATGTGACCCACCCATAATGTGTCACATTTTTGTGTTGATTTATTTATTTTATTTTGTGGTTTGAATTCGTTTTTGGAGCTGTCATTACACATTTATCAGTATTCACATTGGTCAGTAGGGGGCAGTAGGGCGTTTCTTCCCAATTGAATGCTATCGCCTGCAGACCGGAAGTGTCTTGTCATTCTGATGAGAGCGACCAGTCTGTGAACAATTCAAACGTCCTATGTGTGTTACGATCCGCTGCCCGGATCATAGTTTGTTTGTTTGTGTCACGTGTTTTCAGCACCTTGAGTTTAGTTTGTTTCTGTTGCCATGACGGCAGATTGTACGCACCTGCCTCTGGTTAGTGTTCGGGACGCGCACCTGTTGCCCGGGCACTAATCAGAGGGCTATTTAGTCTTTGCTCTGGCCTCACTCTGTCTGGCTTCGTAGTTTGTTCCCATACAACTGTTAACGACTACTTTGATTCTGCTAGCTTTTCACGCTATGCTATTTTTTCCTGCTAGCTCCCACGCTAGTCCTTTTGTTTTGCCTTTTGTGCTACATGCATGTTTTTTTGTTTATCCATCATATGATTTATATTTAAAATAAATCATTTTCCTACCTGCAAGCTGGGTCCGAAGCCGTCTGCATCCTTGGGAGAACCACACCCGCATCACTATGCGACCACGTCGTCACAATGTGCTTTTTCCTCCTGTATAACAGGTTAGTTTTGGTGAATCAACTCACTGAATAATATCCATGTGATCTTTATAAGTTTAAGTACACATTCTGATGGTCGAGCCTAACTCTAAAGTGTTTGTGAGTTGTAGTTTGTAAATGAACACTGAAATTCAAGTATTTATATATATATATATATATATATATATATATATATATATATATATATATATATATATATATACATATATATATATATATATATATATATATATATATATATATATATATATATATATATATATAGCTAGAATTCACTGAAAGTCAAGTATTTCTTATATATATATATATATATATATATATATATATATATATATATATATATATATATATCTTAACCACACCCCCACCCCCGACCACGCCCCCGCCCCACCCCTACCCCCCACCCCCCACCTCCCGAAATCGGAGGTCTCAAGGTTGGCAAGTATGTTCTTTATTATGCATTTTCGGTTGGTGCGACTTATACTCCGGAGCGACTTATACTCCGAAATACACGGTAATTACAAGGGAAAGTCATTTATATGTTACTGAAAAAAAAAAAATTAAAAAACTTTAACTGTCTGGCATATGCATTAGAGAGATGTTTAATAAAAGAGCACAGTGTGCGGAGTCAGTGCTTTAAAAAAGGCAGGGCCTGTTGCCTGGTGACGTCCGACGTCATGGAGGGTTTCAAGGGAGCTGTGTTTTTTGGCTTTTAACAGTTACCAGCGCGCTTTGTGGGCTTCGACGCCAGCTCTTTTGTATCTTTTCACCGGATTGTGGTACCTCTGCTTAATAAAAAAGAGATTGAATGTGCTTCTATGGCTGTCATATCTTCTTGTCAACAAACGGGGTTTATTTTGGATGGCAAGTTTGTCACTTCAATCATTGATTTGTTGTTCATTATTCCCATTGTGTAGTGGTGTGCGTGTGTTGTTGTCTGCCGTGTCACAGTGTGATGCTGCCTCTTATTATTTGATATCAAGTTCCTTTTAGTGCAGTGCTGCTTGTTGCTTTCACTTGTGAACAAAATATTCCCTGCATTGAACGTGCTGCACTTATGAAGCTGTCTTGTCGTCGACCTAAAACCACATCAAAAAGTAGCGCGCCACGTTTTTTTCAAGCTCTCAATCAATCAATCAATGTTTATTTATATAGTCCTAAATCACAAGTGTCTCAAAGGGCTGCACAAGCCACAACGGCATCCTCGGTTCAGAGCCCACATCAGGGCAAGGAAAAACTCACAACCCAGTGGGATGTCAATGTGAATGACTATGAGAAACCTTGGAGAGGACCGCATATGTGGGTGACCCCCCCACACCCCTCTAGGGGAGACCGGATGCAATGGGTGTCGAGTGGGTCTAGCATAATATTGTGACAATCCAGTCCATAGTGGATCTAACATAATAGTGAGAGTCCAGTCCATGGTGGATTTAACATAATAGTGAGAGTCCAGTTCATAGTGGATCTAACATAATAGTGAGAGTCCAGTCCATAGTGGATCTAACATAATAGTGAGAGTCCAGTCCATAGTGGATCTAACATAATGGTGTGAGAGTCCAGTCCATAGTGGATCTAACATAATGGTGTGAGAGTCCAGTCCATAGTAGATCTAACACAATAGTGAGAGTCCAGTCCATAGTGGATCTGAAATAATGGTGTGAGAATCCAGTCCATAGTGGATCTAACATAATAGTGAGAGTCCAGTCCATAGTGGATCTGAAATAATGGTGTGAGAATCCAGTCCATAGTGGATCTAACATAATAGTGAGAGTCCAGTCCATAGTGGATCTAACATAATAGCGAGAGTCCAGTCCATAGTGGATCTGAAATAATGGTGTGAGAATCCAGTCCATAGTGGATCTAACATAATAGTGAGAGTCCAGTCCATAGTGGATCTAACATAATAGTGAGAGTCCAGTCCATAGTGGATCTAACATAATAGTGAGAGTCCAGTCCATAGTGGATCTAACATAATAGTGAGAGTCCAGTCCATAGTGGAGCCAGCAGGAGACCATCCCGAGCGGAGACGGGTCAGCAGCGCAGAGATGTCCCCAACCGATGCACAGGCGAGCGGTCCACCCCGGGTCCCGACTCTGGACAGCCAGCACTTCATCCATGGCTTGTACTGTGCTTCAACATACGAGTATTATTATGTTGTGTGTATTTCGGAAAGACATATTATCTGGCATTTTGTTTCGCAATATTATGCAAAAGCAACTTTTCTTACATTCTGGTACCTGCTGATCTGTATTTCGGATCTGCATAAGTCCTGAAAATGTGCGTGCGTCCGCCTTTGTAGTCTGTAGTCTATAGTCTATAAGCTTCTTCTTTTTCTCTATCATCTTGTTATGGGACATTCATCCTCAGCTGTTGCCATTTCTAATATAAAGTAGTGTAAAGTTCTTACTTATATCTGTCAGTAAACTCGCCATGAAAGCGCTAAAACATACCGGTGTAGTGAATTTACATTATTCACCTAAGGAACTTTAGTTATTAGAGAGATCCGGTCGGACGGCTTTTCACGGGACACATTTCCGGTGTTGTTATTGCACTAGTGAGCCATGGATGAGGAGATGCTGCTCCGTTATTGATTTAAGTCTCAATGTCATTAAAAAACTTAGCTCCATCTTTTGACACTATTTCCACCACCGTCCTTGCACGCTACACCGCTACAACAAAGATGACGGGGCGAAGACGCTGTCGAAGGTGAGCCACGTAAATAAGACCGCCCACAAAACGGCGCATCCTGAAGAGACTGTCAGAAAGCGGCTTGGAGATGATCTGTAAAACATAATCTATGCAACATTTTGACCAAAGAACCACCATTGCATGTTATGTAGACCACAAGATAGTGTTTTAAATTTAGAAAAAAATCATAATATGACCCCTTTAATGCGCCTTATAATCCGGTGTGCCTTTTGTATGAAAAAAGACCTTAATAGACCCGCCCATCGGCAGTGCGCCTTATATTCCGACCTGTGTCCCCCCCAGGGGGCAGAGGAGAAAAGAAAAGAAACGGCAGATCAACTGGTCTAAAAAGGGGGCTATTGCTAATGGCATTGTAACGGACGTAAAAGTAATTAATTAGATTACTCATTACTAGTAAAAGTAGTGAAGTGTATTTCTGGTCTTGTCATCCTCGTCCGGACAGCAGGGTGACACGGCAGTGCGGCTGGATCAAAAGAGACGTCGGAGACGCTTCACTGAACCAAAAGTTGCTTTATTTACAAGCGAGCGTCATTATACAGGACTGCAGTTCAGGTCAAGAAAATGAGGCATTCCTAACTGGAGAAGCCAAGCCATCAGTTTTTATATTGCTCCTTTCTGTCTCTGGGTGTGTGTGCTAAGTCAGGAGAACGCATCCTGACCATAAAATATGATCGTAAGTGCATGGCAAACAACTGCTTTAAGTCATAACTCAAATGTTGGCGTTGAGCTAGACGGGTAGTCTTTTCTCAAGTATATGGTTATCACTTTTGCATTCCGAAGTCCCAATTAGAGCCTCTTTTCCTACGAGAAGTGATTCATTCCACTTGTGAATATCAAAATAAGGGGCCTTATATTATTATGTGCTCAAACTGAAATACCACTATTTAATTAAACTTGGTGGTTTGCTTTCCCCAAGGTGAATATAAACATTCAACAAATGTAGAACATAATATGAGTTAATTAATTCACTTCACTATATAATGCCAGTGTTTAAACACTGTTAATTGTACCTTTGAGATATTTTTTTTGTTAAAGATGCTGTTTGCAACTTCCTCACAGTAACATTTTTCAAAGCAAAAAATATAACAAGAACACCACTAGCTTATTTGACCATCAGTGATTTTACAGAACACATTGTTTTTGACAAATGTATATATTTTTCACAATGGTAAAGTTTAAGTATTAAAAATTTAAAATGCAACCACAATAAAAGTAAAATGCCCACTGTCGTTGAATAATATCCAATGTGTCTGTATAAACTTCACTGGGAAACAACCCTAACAGATTTTGGCACATTTATACCAACATTTTTACTTGTATGCCGTAGTCTAGTGTTTCTTAATTATAGGGCTGGAGTATAATGTTGGGTCACAAGCGGCCCCAAGAGGGCCCCCAGAAAGTATTTGTTTCTCAGCTGTTTTTGCAGCAGTACACAGTTTTAATACACGTTTCTACCACTTGTGTCAGTATTGACAATTTCCAACAAACCGAAGAAGTCTGGAGCTAAAGTCATAGAGAAGGTTCTTAAGCACAAAAATGACTGAAGTGGTGAAGCTGTATTTTCATGTTATTGACAGTAATCTTATTATGTATTACTTATTTGATTTAATTTAATTTAATTTCGACTGGTAAATCGCCTTTCGACTTAGCTCTTTCTTTACTACGATGGACCGATACGGGGTCCGCATCACTGCAGACGCTCACGATCCACTCTTCTCTCACTCGTGAACTAGACTCCGAGGTACTTGAACTCCTTCAATTAGGGCAGGATCTCTGCCCCAACCCAGAGATGGCACTCCACTCTTTGCTGGGCAAGAACCATAGACTAGGACTTGGAAGTTCTGATTTTCATCCCAGTCACTTCACACTAAGATGTGAAGTGACTGGGATGTGAAGTGATTGGGATCCAGCGAGAGTTGAAGATCGCTGTCAGATGAAGCCAGCAAGACCTAATCCTGCAGCCACCCAACCGGATCCCCTCAACGCTCTGACTGCGCCTAGAAATTCTGTCCATAAAAGTTGTAAACATAATCGGTGACAAATGGCAGCCCTGGCGGAGTCCAACCCTCTCTGGAAACGGGTCAGACTTACTGCCGGCAATGTGAAACAAGTTCTGACACTGATTATACTGGGAGCCGACCACCACAATCAGGAAGTCTGATACCCCATACTCTCTGAGCACTCTCCACAGGACTTCCCTAAGGACACGGTCAAATGCCCTCTCCAAGTCCACAAAACACATGTAGACTGGTTTGGCAAACTCCCGTGCACCCTCAAGGATCCTGCTGAGAATGGAGAGTTGGTCCACAGTTCTACGACCAAAACAAAAACTACACTGCTCCTCCTGAATCCAAGGTTGGGCTATCTGACATAGCCTCCTCTTCAGTACACCTGAATAGCCTTACCGGGAAGGCTGAGGCATGTGATCTCACGATATTTTGGAACACACCCTCCGATTCCCCTTTTTAAATAGTGGAACCACCACCCCAGTCTGCCAATCCAGAGGTACCGCCCCCCCAATGTCCACGCAATGCTGCAGCGTCTAGTCAACCATGACGGTCCCACAGCATCCAGAACCTTAAGGAACCCCAGGCGAATCTCATCATGGCCTCTGCCACCGAGGAGCTTCTTAACTACCTCGGCAATCTCCACCCCAGAAAAAGGAGATCCCACCGTGGAGTCCCTAGGCACTGCTTCCTCATTGGAAGACATGAGATTGGGAAAATTCCACCGAGTCTCTGAAAATGTGTGTTATTGTTTGTGCTATGGCACCATATGTTGGATCAGTTGGCTCACTGATTTCTGGGTGTCGATTTACCCTCAATCTACATTCCTGTCCTCACCTATGGTCAGGAGCTTTGGGTTATGACCGACAAGACAAGATCACGGGTACAAGTGGCTGAAATTATTTTCCGCCGTCAAGTTTCCGCCTCTCCCTTAGACCTACATTGAGAAGCTCTGTCATTCGGGAGAAGCTCGGAGTAAAGCCGCTGCTCCTCCACATCGATAGGAGCAAGCTGAGGTGGTTCGGGCATCTGGTCAGTATGCCCCCCCCAAACGCCTCCTTGGGGAGGTTTTTAGGGCACGTCTGATGGGTAGGAGGTCACAGGGAAGACCCAGAACACGTTGGGGGGACTATGTCTCCCAGCTGGCATGGGAATGCTTCGGGATCCCCTGGGAAGAGCTGCAGGAAATACATGGGAAGAGGGAAGCCCGGACTTCTCTGCAAAGGCTGCTGCCCCGAGACCGGATGAATGGATAGATAGATGACTCGCTGCAGGTTGAAAATGTACTTCCTGTTTCGTGCCTTGAACCTGGGGCTGAGTGATATACCGGCATGTTTTAGAAAGAGGTAAGTATTTTATATGTAATCCTTAAAGTCTTGACCCAAAGGGTGTCTCTGCTCACTTTCTCTGCGCTGGGTGCTGTCCCGCCTCCTCCATGTACAGAGTGAAGCAGGTAGGAGAGGCGCCAATTTGACTCATACTCCAGTACAAGGAGTGTGCGAAGCATACCTGTCAACCTTCCCCTATTTTCCGGGAAATCACATTTTTTGTCCTCCTTTCGAGGCATCCTGACGATCCCGTTTTCCGACTCCTCAGCAGTATTGCCAGCAATCGGGTCCATTTGACTCAAACCTCTGCAACAGTCTGTATCACTCAGAGCAACATGTGCTCATGACAGCAGCTTGGCGAGTAACAATTGACGTGATTCTACCAAATCAGCGACGCAAGAGAGATGGATGCACTTGAAAACGACGGAAAACACGTTTCTGCCAAAATATTAACTTTGTATAAATGGATATGTTGCCAGTTGCAAGGGTATGAAAAAAACCGGATTTAAATAGGTGCTAGAAATAATAAACTGTTTCTATGAGCTTCCTAGTCACAACTACTTTTCACAGAAGCACTGCCACAACAAATGTACACACAATCTCAAAGGGTGTTTCGCAGCCGTGGCAGTATTGTCACCTGCCACACAGCATCCTGCGGTTGACAGCTTGGTGTTCCTGACTTAAATTCTTAAGGGAACAAGGGTCCTCTAAAAATGTTGAACTAAAACCACACTATTGTCTTCCTAAACCAGGGACTTAATTTGATATTTTTTCCTTTTGTGTTTTTGTTAGGATATGAAAATTTGAGCATAAAGCTACATGTTTGCTTTAAACAAGATTGAAAATGATACCTTACTATTCATATATTATTTTTTATAGCGTATTAATATCTTTATGTGCATCTACCTATGCATGAAACTTTAAAATTTCCAAAAAAACTTACTCAAGGTAAGTATTAGTTTCAAAAAAACAACTTGACACGCATATTTGGGTTTGAGTTTGTCTAAGTTCACTTCCTGGAACAAATATAGCAATATACATCATAAATTGGTATTCAGCCAAAATAGATCGGGATATGAGTTTTGGTCCAAAGTGCCAAGCCCTACTTAAACCATAACCTTTTTTGCTCGGAAGGATTCTTCATTCATCATTTATTGTAAATGTAAATAATTCAATAAATATATACTCTGATGATTAACTTGTGTGAGGACTGTATTATGCTGATAGTATATATTTGTACCATGAATTGATTAACGTGGACCCCGACTTAAACAAGTTGAAAAACTTATTGGGGTGTTACCATTTAGTGGGCAATTGTACGGAATATGTACTGTACTGTGCAATCTACTAATAAAAGATTCAATCAATCAATCAATCAATCAACGTCTAAGTTTTACAATATAACTAAAACAATTCATACTCATCACATTCATACCATTGAACACGGTGGCCGAACGTACAAACCCCGTTTCCATATGAGTTGGGAAATTGTGTTAGATGTAAATATAAACGGAATACAATGATTTGCAAATCCTTTTCAACCCATATTCAATTGACAAGATATTTGATGTTCAAACTCATAAACTTTATTTTCTTTTTGCAAATAATAATTAACTTAGAATTTCATGGCTGCAACACGTGCCAAAGTAGTTGGGAAAGGGCATGTTCACCACTGTGTTACATGGCCTTTCCTTTTAACAACACTCAGTAAACGTTTGGGAACTGAAGAGACACATTTTTTAAGCTTCTCGGGTGGAATTATTTCCCATTCTTGCTTGATGTACAGCTTAAGTTGTTCAACAGTCCGGGGATCTCTGTTGTGGTATTTTAGGCTTCATAATGCGCCACACATTTTCAATGGGAGACAGGTCTGTACTACAGGCAGGCCAGTCTCGTACCTGCACTCTTTTGCTTGGCATTGTCTTGCTGAAATAAGCAGGGGCGTCCATGGTAACGTTGCTTGGATGGCAACATATGTTGCTCCAAAACCTGTATGTACCTTTCAGCATTAAAGGCGCCTTCACAGATGTGTAAGTTACCCATGTCTTGGGCACTAATACACCCCCATGCCACCACAGATGCTGGCTTTTCAACTTTGCGCCTATAACAATCCGGATGGTTCTTTTCCTCTTTGGTCCGGAAGACACGACGTCCACAGTTTCCAAAAACAATTTGAAATGTGGACTCGTCAGACCACAGAACCGTTTTCCACTTTGTATCAGTCCATCTTAGATGAGCTCAGGCCCAGCGAAGCCGACGGCGTTTCTGGGTGTTGTTGATAAACAGTTTTTGCCTCGCATAGGAGAGTTTTAACTTGCACTTACAGATGTAATGACCAACTGTAGTTACTCACAGTGGGTTTCTGAAGTGTTCCTGAGCCCATGTGGTGATATCCTTTACACTCTGATGTCGCTTGTTGATGCAGTACAGCCTTAGGGATCGAAGGTCACTGCTTACGTGCAGTGATTTCTCTGAACCCTTTGATGATATTACGGACTGTAGATGGTGAAATCCCTAAATTCCTTGCAGTAGCTTGTTGAGAAAGGTTTTCCTTAAACGGTTCAACAATTTGCTCACGCATTTGTTGACAAAGTGGTGACCCTCGCCCCATCCTTGTTTGTGAATCACTGGGCATTTCATGGAATCTACTTTTATACCCAATCATGGCACCCACCTGTTCCCAATTTGCCTGTTCACCTGTGGGATGTTCCAATAAGTGTTTGATGAGCATTCCTCAACTTTATCAGTATTTATTGCCAACTTTTTTCCAACTTCTTTGTCACGTGTTGCTGGCATCAAATTCTAAAGTTAATGATTATTTGCAAAAAAATTTTTTTTATAAGTTTGAACATCAAATATGTTGTCTTTGTAGCATATTCAACTGAATATGGGTTGAAAATGATTTGTATTGTATTCCGTTTATATTTACATCTAACACAATTTCCCAACTCATATGGAAACGGGGTTTGTATGTAAACTTTTGACCACGACTCTATCCCTCATAGAATGAGATGGTAGTGTCAAACCCGTAGAGCACTGTTAGAAAAGTGCTCTACAAGTGAAAGCCCATTTACAAATCATTGTATTCCGTTTATATTTACATCGAACACAATTTCCTAACTCATATGGAAACGGGGTTTATGAAATACTTACACCTCCCGAATTCGGAGGTCTCAAGCAGGGCCGGCCCGTGGAATAGGCCGTATAGGCAAATGCTAAGGGCGCCGTCCATCAGGGAGTGCCACGCCAGTGCCACAAATGTTGGAGAAAAAAAAAAAAAAAAAAAAAAGTTGATACTATTATTTCTAAATACAAAAAAATAATCCCATGTTAATTAAAATGCAAAGTAAAGCCTATTTAATAGAAATATTATTTGTTACAACATTACGCCCCCCCCTCTCCCCCGCACGGTGCGCCCCCTCCCTTCCCGTGTCATGACTCTTTTTGGACGTCACCACATCAAAAAATCAACACAAGATGTCAAAACGGCCAAAACTGTCATGTGCCCAGGGAAGAAAAAAGAGAAAAGAAGAGAAGGAGAAACAAGAAAAGACAGAGGTAGCAGGTAGGTAACGTTAGCCTACATGAAATTATTTGTCTGTTACAGAATGTGATAGTAACCTGGCTTTTTAGCATTAAGCTAATGTTACATGATTCGGCAATTGCTAATCAATAAATAGCTAGTTCTGTTTTAACGTCGGGTTAATATTGTGGAGGGGGCTAAATTGTTATGGAAAATAATAATGTAACGTTAGGTAATTACAGTACTCCCACCTTACATTCCTCAGGGACATTTGTATTAGATCTTTTAAGCAGGTGTTTTTTGTTTACATTGTTATTGCCTTCTGGTTAGCTAATGTTTGCCCTGCAGGTAATAGTCACTTTTCCACCCCTTTATATATTAGGTATAGTTGTAAGCCTAGTTGTTAAAGTGCACATCATTAATGTAAATTAAGCAATATGTATGTAAAAAATATTGTATTTCATATATTCATTTTTTATTTTTTGCATTCATTTATTTATTCATATTTTTTTTATCTTGTTAACTATTCTGATTGTTAATTTGCTTTCTTTAAGTAAAAAAAAGGTCAAAGACAAAGCTATTCGGTTTCTTGTGAGTATATACACTTCACTGCCGATGTGGGGGGGCGCCACCTAAAATCTTGCCTAGGGCGCCAGATTGGTTAGGGCCGGGCCTGATTTCATGGAATCTACTTTTATACCCAATCACGGCACCCACCTGTTCCCAATTTGCCTGTTCACCTGTGGGATGTTCCAATAAGTGTTTGATGAGCATTCCTCAACTGTATCAGTATTGCCACCTTTTTTCAACTTCTTTGTCACGTGTTGCTGGCATCAAATTCTAAAGTTAATGATTATTTGCAAAAAAAAAAAATGTTTATAAGTTTGAACATCAAATATGTTGTCTTTGTAGCATATTCAACTGAATATCATCAATCAATCAATCAATCAATGTTTATTTATATAGCCCTAAATCACAAGTGTCTCAAAGGGCTGCACAAGCCACAACGACATCCTCGGTACAGAGCCCACATAAGGGCAAGGAAAAACTCACCCCAGTGGGACGTTGATGTGAATGACTATGAGAAACCTTGGAGAGGACCGCATATGTGGGTAACCCCCCCCCCCTCTAGGGAGACCGAATGCAATGGATGTCGAGTGGGTCTAACATAATATTGTGAGAGTACAGTCCATAGTGGATCCAGCATAACAGTAAGAGTCCAGTCCACAGTGGGGTCAGCAGGAAACCATCCCGAGCGGAGATGGGTCAGCAGCGCAGAGATGTTCCCAACCGATATACAGGCGAGCGGTCCACCCCGGGTCCCGACCCCGGACAGCCAGCACCCCATCCATGGCCACCGGATCTGTGTGTCTCCCCTTCCACAAGGGATAGGGGGGAGCAGAGGAGAAAAGAAAAAAACGGCAGATCAACTGGTCTAAAAAAAAGGGGGGCTATTCAAAGGCTAGAGTATACAAATGAGTTTTGAGATGGGACTTAAATGCTTCTACTGAGGTAGCATCTCTAATTGTTACCGGGAGGGCATTCCATAGTACTGGAGCCCGAATAGAAAACGCTCTACAGCCCGCAGACTTTTTTTGGGCTCTGGGAATCACTAATAAGCCGGAGTTCTTTGAACGCAGATTTCTTGCCGGGACATATGGTACAATACAATCGGCAAGATAGGCTGGAGCTAGACCGTGTAGTATTTTATACGTAAGTAGCAAAACCTTAAAGTCGCATCTTAAGTGCACAGGAAGCCAGTGCAGGTGAGCCAGTATAGGCGTAATATGATCAAACTTTCTTGTTCTTGTCAAAAGTCTAGCAGCTGCATTTTGTACCAACTGTAATCTTTTAATGCTAGACATAGGGAGACCCGAAAATAATACGTTACAGTAATCGAGACGAGACGTAACGAACGCAGGAATAATGATCTCAGCGTCGCTAGTGGATAAAATAGAACGAATTTTAGCGATATTACGGAGATGAAAGAAGGCCGTTTTAGTAACACTCTTAATGTGTGACTCAAAGGAGAGAGTTGGGTCGAAGATAATACCCAGATTCTTTACTGAGTCGCTTTGTGTAATTGTTTGGTTGTCAAATGTTAAGGTGGTATTATCAAATAAATGTCGGTGTTTAGCATGACCGATATCTAACACAATTTCCTAACTCATGGAAACGGGGTTTATGAAATACTTACATCTCCCGAATTCGGAGGTCTCAAGGTTGGCAAGTATCGCTTAAACCCGGAAGAGGTCCACTTTTACAATTTAGAACAATTAGCGCCCTCTAGGCCCATCCAGCGCCAAAACACGACTGAATTGGAACATTTGTTTTGTTGTTTGATAGTCAAGATAGACTCCTTTCGTCTTTTTTCTGGCGTTAAGTGGCTATTTAAAAAAAAAAGAAAAGTGGTCCATCGCTAACTCAGCGCCGCGTCCCAGCATCAACAGTGCGAAGAGGAGGGGGAAAGGGAGCCGTGTGAGAAGGAGGAGGAGGAGGGAGTCTGTTACGCTTGGATGGCCGGCACATTGAGAGGCTGGTCCGGGGAGACTCACAAGACAGGGCTTCTTTTTCTTTTTTTTTCTTCTCCCTCCCTCCTATCTCTCTCTCTCTCTCTTTTCTGAGCCCGCCGGCCGCCAGCGTGCGCCCCGCTCCTCTCCTTCTCTGGCGCGGTAGGAGGGAGGTCGAGCTCGGCGCGTCGCAGCGACAAACACCGAGACTTCACTTTTACAGCCGGTGAGACTTCACGCCGTCAACTCGGCGACTCTGACGCGGGGAGGGGAAGAGAGAAAAAGGGGGAGGTTGTGGGATGGAGACGCAGTAGTGCTGCCGCACGGAGGAACCGTCATACTGCAGCCGCATCTCGGATCACTGGCGACCGGCAGCGACACTTTGTCTGGTGGGTAACGGATTAAACTGAGGCGGTGGGATTCATGTGTACAATTCTCGGCTAACAGGTAGGTGTTGGTCTGGATGATCATCAACTTCACTCAAATCATTTTTCAAATAATTAATTGTTGTTGCCTTCTCTCCACTTTCTGCTTGATTGCTGTCCACTTTGTTAGGAAATGATCATGCTGGGAGTCATGATAATAATAATAATAAAAAGTAATCTGCATCTATTGCAGATGTCAGTAGCCTAATCCCAGTCAATCGACCCTGCCCATAATAATCCCTAGGATTTGACAATTGTGATGTTGACCACCTACTGCAGTTTTGATACCAATCCCGGGTGGGAAGTTTAGATCAGGGGTCCCCAACCTTTTTCCCCCCAAGGACCAGGTGTAATGTATGCATTATTTGTACGGACCGGCTTTCGACTTGTGGCAGATAAAAACAGTAAAAGAAAATGAGCCTTTGGCTACAATCCGAAAGTTCAATCAGAGAAAATGCGGTAGTTTATAAATTAACTAGATGAGGCAATTCCTTCGGTGAATGCTCCAATGCTGACAGAATGTAGTATGAATGTAAGAATAGTTTGAATGTTGAAGCGTTTGAATTTCCAGGAAAACCGGAATTTGGTTTGGAACTTTGGGAAAGACTTAGTTGGAATGTACAGGATGAGTGGAATATGTAGAATGTAGTATGAATGTAAGAATAGTTTGAATGTTGAAGCGTTTGGATTTCCAGGAAAACCGGAATTTGGTTTGGAACTTTGGGAAAGACTTAGTTGGAATGTACAGGATGAGTGGAATATGTAGAATGTAGTATGAATGTAAGAATAGTTTGAATGTTGAAGCGTTTGAATTTCCAGGAAAACCGGAATTTGGTTTGGAACTTTGGGAAAGACTTAGTTGGAATGTACAGGATGAGTGGAATATGTTGAAGGTGGAATGGCTTGAATAGGTTGGTCCCTAAAAAACTGAGAATTCTTGGAAATCCAGGAATTTTTTTTTACAGTTTTTGAAAGGGAGCACACAATTCTTGGAACAGGCTGAATATTTTGAAGTTGGAACGGTTTGAGTGGGAGTTGTGGAACTTTGAAAAATGTCCCACTCTTTTCAATGGGAAAAGAGGGGATTTTTTTAGGAAATAAAAAAAATTGTTAATGTTCTGAATGAGTTGAAATGGTAGATGTTGGAATTTTTCAAATTGGTCGAGAAATGTTGAAGTAGTAACATTTTTAATTGAGAAATAGTATTAAGGAATTCCTGGAATTTCAGGAAAACCTGGAATTTTTCCAAAAGGAAAAACAACTTTGTTTTTTTGTCCTGGTTAAGAGGAATGTTTTGACGTTGGAACGGTTGAAATGGGTTGAAAAATGTGGAAGGAGTAGTCGCCAGAAAAAAGGGTCAAAAAAGGGTTTTAAGAAATTGGAATTCTGGGAATTCCTGGAATTTTTTGGAACTTGAAAAAATGATAGTTTCCATGTCCAGGATGAGTGGAATATGTTAAAGGTGGAATAGTTTGAATCGGTTGAAAAATGTGGAAATGGTGGAAGTTTGAAAAATGGCCACGGACCGGCTTTCGACTTGTGGCAGATAAAAACAGCAAAAAAAATTAGCCTTTGGCTACAATCCGAAAGTTAAATCAGAGAAAATGTGATAGTTTATAAATTAACTAGATGAGGCAATTCCTGAAGGAATTGCAGGTGAATGCTCCAATGCTGACAGAATGTAGTATGAATGTAAGAATAGTTTGAATGTTGAAGCGTTTGGATTTCCAGGAAAACCGGAATTTGGATTGGAACTTTGGGAAAGACTTAGTTGGAATGTACAGGATGAGTGGAAAATGTAGAATGTAGTATGAATGTAAGAATAGTTTGAATGTTGAAGCGTTTGGATTTCCAGGAAAACCGGAATTTGGATTGGAACTTTGGGAAAGACTTAGTTGGAATGTACAGGATGAGCGGACCATGTTGAAGGTGGAATGGCTTGAATAGGTTGAAAAATGTTGGGATTGTGGAAGTGTGAACGGTAAATGTCCCTAAAAAATTGAGAATTCTTGGAAATCCAGGAATTTTTTTTTACAGTTTTTGAAAGGGAGCACACAATTCTTGGAACAGGCTGAATATTTTGAAGTTGGAACGGTTTGAGTGGGAGTTGTGGAACTTTGAAAAATGTCCCACTCTTTTCAATGGGAAAAGAGGGATTTTTTGGGAAATGCAAAAAATTGTTAATGTTCTGAATGAGTTGAAATGGTCGATGTTGGAATTGTTCAAATCAGTCGAGAAATGTTAAACTAGTAACATTTTTAATTGAGAAATGGTATTAAGGAATTCCTGGAATTTCAGGAAAACCTGGAATTTTTCCAGAAGGAAAAACAACTTCGTTTTTTTGTCCTGGTTAAGAGGAATGTTTTGACGGTGGAACGGTTGAAACCGGTTGAAAAATGTGGAAGGAGTAGTCGCCAGAAAAAAGAGTCAGAGTTTTAAGAAATTGGAATTCTGGGAATTCCTGGAATTTTTTGGGAACTTGAAAAAAATTATAGTTTCCATGTCCAGGATGAGTGGAATTTGTTGAAGGTGGAATAGTTTGAATCGGTTAAAAAATGTGGAAATGGTTGAAGTTTGAAAAATGGCCACGGACCGGCTTTTGACTTGTGGCAGATAAAAACAGCAAAAGAAAATGAGCCTTTGGCTACAATCCGAAAGTTAAATCAGAGAAAATGCGGTAGTTTATAAATTAACTAGATGAGGCAATTCCTTCGGTGAATGCTCCAATGCTGACAAAATGTAGTATGAATGTAAGAATAGTTTGAATGTTGAAGCGTTTGATTTTCCAGGAAAACCGGAATTTGGTTTGGAACTTTGGGAAAGACTTAGTTGGAATGTACAGGATGAGTGGAATATGTAGAATGTAGTATGAATGTAAGAATAGTTTGAATGTTGAAGCGTTTGGATTTCCAGGAAAACCGGAATTTGGTTTGGAACTTTGGGAAAGACTTAGTTGGAATGTACAGGATGAGTGGAATATGTAGAATGTAGTATGAATGTAAGAATAGTTTGAATGTTGAAGCGTTTGAATTTCCAGGAAAACCGGAATTTGGTTTGGAACTTTGGGAAAGACTTAGTTGCAATGTACAGGATGAGTGGAATATGTTGAAGGTGGAATGGCTTGAATAGGTTGGTCCCTAAAAAACTGAGAATTCTTGGAAATCCAGGAATTTTTTTTTACAGTTTTTGAAAGGGAGCACACAATTCTTGGAACAGGCTGAATATTTTGAAGTTGGAACAGTTTGAGTGGGAGTTGTGGAACTTTGAAAAATGTCCCTTTCTTTTCAATGGGAAAATAGGGGATTTTTTTAGGAAATTAAAAAAATTGTTAATGTTCTGAATGAGTTGAAATGGTCGATGTTGGAATTTTTCAAATCGGTCGAGAAATGTTAAACTAGTAACATTTTTAATTGAGAAATGGTATTAAGGAATTCCTGGAATTTCAGGAAAACCTGGAATTTTTCCAAAAGTAAAAACAACTTTGTTTTTTTGTCCTGGTTAAGAGGAATGTTTAGACGGTGGAACAGTTGAAATGGGTTGAAAAATGTGGATAGAGTAGTCGCCAGAAAAAAGAGTCAGAGTTTTAAGGAATTGGAATTCTGGGAATTCCTGTAATTTTTTGGGAACTTGAAAAAAATGATAGTTCCCATGTCCAGGATGAGTGGAATATGTTGACGATGGAATAGTTTGAAGCGGTTAAAAAATGTGGAAATGGTTGAAGTTTGAAAAATGGCCACGGACCGGCTTTTGACTTGTGGCAGATAGAAACAGCAAAAAAAATGAGCCTTTGGCTACAATCCGAAAGTTAAATCAGAGAAAATGCGGTAGTTTATAAATTAATTGGATGAGGCAATTCCTGAAGGAATTGCATGTGAATGCTCCAATGCTGACAGAATGTAGTATGAGTGTAAGAATAGTTTGAATGTTGAAGCGTTTGAATTTCCAGGAAAACCGGAATTTGGTTTGGAACTTTGGGAAAGACTTAGTTGGAATGTACAGGATGAGTGGAATATGTTGAAGGTAGAATGGCTTGAATAGGTTGAAAAATGTTGGGATTGTGGAAGTGTGAACGGTAAATGTCTCTAAAAAACTGAGAATTCTTGGAAATCCGGGAATTTTCTTTTACAGTTTTTGAAAGGGAGCACACAATTCTTGGAACAGGCTGAATATTTTGAAGTTGGAACGGTTTGAGTGGGAGTTGTGGAACTTTGAAAAATGTCCCACTCTTTTCAATGGGAAAAGAGGGATTTTTTGGGAAATGCAAAAAATTGTTAATGTTCTGAATGAGTTAAAATGGTCGATGTTGGAATTTTTCAAATCAGTCGAGAAATGTTAAACTAGTAACATTTTTAATTGAGAAATGGTATTAAGGAATTCCTGGAATTTCAGGAAAACCTGGAATTTTTCCAGAAGGAAAAACAACTTTGTTTTTTTGTCCTGGTTAAGAGGAATGTTTTGACGGTGGAACGGTTGAAATCGGTTGGAAAATGTGGAAGTAGTAGTCGCCAGAAAAAAGAGTCAGAGTTTTAAGAAATTGGAATTCTGGGAATTCCTGGAATTTTTGGGGAACTTGAAAAAAATTATAGTTTCCATGTCCAGGATGAGTGCAATATGTTGAAGGTGGAATAGTTTGAATCGGTTAAAAATGTGGAAATGGTTGAAGTTTGAAAAATGGCCACGGACCGGCTTTTGACTTGTGGCAGATAGAAACAGCAAAAAAAATGAGCCTTTGGCTACAATCCGAAAGTTAAATCAGAGAAAATGCGGTAGTTTATAAATTAACTAGATGAGGCAATTCCTGAAGGAATTGCATGTGAATGCTCCAATGCTGACAGAATGTAGTATGAGTGTAAGAATAGTTTGGATGTTGAAGCGTTTGAATTTCCAGGAAAACCGGAATTTGGTTTGGAACTTTGGGAAAGACTTAGTTGGAATGTACAGGATGAGTGGAATATGTTGAAGGTGGAATGGCTTGAATAGGTTGAAAAATGTTGGGATTGTGGAAGTGTGAATGGTAAATGTCCCTAAAAAACTGAGAATTCTTGGAAATCCGGGAATTTTTTTTACAGTTTTTGAAAGGGAGCACACAATTCTTGGAACAGGCTGAATATTTTGGAGTTGGAACGGTTTGAGTGGGAGTTGTGGAACTTTGAAAAATGTCCCACTCTTTTCAATGGGAAAAGAGGGGAGTTTTTTAGGAAATGCAAAAAATTCTTAATGTTATGAATGAGATGAAACGGTCGGTGTTAGCATTTTTCAAATCGGTCGAGAAATGTTGAAGTAGTAACAATTTTAATACAGAAATGGTATTAAGGAATTCCTGGAATTTCAGGATAACCGGGAATTTTTCCAGTTCGAAAAGCAACTTCGTTTTTTGTCCTGATTAAGAGGAATGTTTTGACGGTGGAACAGTTGAAATGGGTTGAAAAATGTGGAAGGAGTAGTCGCCAGAAAAAAGAGTCAGAGTTTTAAGAAATTGGAATTCTGGGAATTCCTGGAATGTTTTGGGAACTTGAAAAAAATTATAGTTTCCATGTCCAGGATGAGTGGAATTTGTTGAAGGTGGAATGGTTTGAATTGTTTGAAACATTTGGAAATGGTGGGAGTTTGAAAAATGGCCACGGACCGGCTTTCGACATGTGGCAGATAAAAACAGCCAAAAAAAATGAGCCTTTGGCTACAATCCGAAAGTTAAATCAGAGAAAATGCGGTAGTTTATAAATTAACTAGATGAGGCAATTCCTGAAGGAATTGCATGTGAATGCTCCAATGCTGACAGAATGTAGTATGAGTGTAAGAATAGTTTAAATGTTGAAGCGTTTGAATTTCCAGGAAAACCGGAATTTGGTTTGGAACTTTGCGAAAGACTTAGTTGGAATGTCCAGGATGAGTGGAATATGTTGAAGGTGGAATGGCTTGAATAGGTTGAAAAATGTTGGGATTGTGGAAGTGTGAAGGGTAAATGTCCCTAAAAAACAGAGAATTCTTGGAAATCCGGGATTTTTTTTTACAGTTTTTGAAAGGGATTTGATTGATTCTGAATATTTTGAAGTTGGAACGGTTTAAGTGGGACTTGTGGAACTTTGAAAAATGTCCCATTCTTTTCAATAAGAAAATAGGTAATTTTTGGGGAAAAGGCAAAAAAATTGTAACGTTCTGATTGAGATGAAATGGTCGGTGTTGGGATTTTTCAAATCGGTCAAGAAATGTTGAAGTAGTATTAATTTTAATAGAGGAATGGTATTAAGGAATTCCTGGAATTTCAGGAAAACCGGGAATTTTTCCAGTTCGAAAAACAACTTCGTTTTTTGTCCTGAGTAAGAGGAATGTTTTGACGGTGGAACGGTTGAAATCGGTTGAAAAATGTGGAAGGAGTAGTCGCCAGAAAAAAGAGTCAGAGTTTTAAGAAATTGGAATTCTGGGAATTCCTGGAATTTTTTTGGAACTTGAAAAAATGATAGTTTCCACGTCCAGGATGAGTGGAATATGTTGAAGGTGGAATGGTTTGAATTGGTTGAAAAATTTGGAAATGGTGGAAGTTTGAAAAATAGCCAATTCATTTTGAATGGGAAAAATGTCCCGGAAAACCTGGAATTCTGGGAAAACTGGGAATTTGGGGAATTTGTCAAGGGAAAGCCTGCGATTGGATTGGTTTGAATCGGATAAAAAAAAAGTGGAAGGTAGAGCGTGCCAACATCTGGAGAAGAAGTTGAATAAAAAAATAGATGCATTTTGGTGTAGAAAACCATATTAATTGTGTGAATGCTTTGGAGCATTCACACTTGCGGCCCGGTAGCAAATGCGTCACGGACCGATACCGGTCCCCGGACCGGTGGTTGGGGACCACTGGTTTAGATGACATTCATCCAAGAAAAAGTGGAGGGTTATTAACCCATTGCTTAGATTAACATTTGATCAAAAATGACGGAAATACATTGTTTTAATTGCCACTTGACTTTTACAACTTGCAATACACACCTGTGTCCTTTTAGACCATTTATTTAGAAGTCAGTAATTATTTTTTTGGTCTATGGGTTCAGTTTTAATTGTGCCCAGGGGGACTGAAATGGACTCTTTCTCCAAATATTGTATTTCCAAACATACAATATTTTCTTTACGGGGGTTTGTTCCGTCACTAAACATATGAAGTCGGATTTAATCCAAATGTGGTTCAGATTATTCCATTAATATTTAAAAAGAGTTAGCTGTAAATGTTGTCAGGATTTGCAGCAGTCCAACCTGCAGACTTCACAGCTCCCCCTACGAGGTGGTGCTGTGGTAAATTAATGACAATTTAAAAGAAAACATTCATTATTCTATATATTTGTTTACCTGATTGATCGGAATATAAAACAACCCTGAATATAAGGCGACGCCTCTTTTTAGGCCATTTTTTAAAGATACCGTTTAACTGACTGCCGCCCAGTTCAGGGTGTAGTCCACCTTTTTCCCTAAGTTGTGGTTATGGTATTAGTTACAATTAGGGTTGTACGGTAAATTAGTATAGTACCGCAATACTAGTGAATCATCCATCCATCCATCCATCCATTTTTTTACCGCTTGTCCCTTTCGGGGTCACAGGGGGTGCTGGAGCCTATCTCAGCTGCATTCGGGCGGAAGGCGGGGTACACCCTGGACAAGTCGCCACCTCATCGCAGGGCCAACACAGATAAACAGACAACATTCACACTCATTCAGACACTAGGGCCAATTTAGTGTTGCCAATCAACATATTCGGTACTATACCGCCTCTAAAAAGTACCGGTATTACATTTTAACAGAAGTGTAGATAGAACATGTTAGAAGAGGTGGTGCCGTGGTAATCTAATGAACATTTAAAAAAACATTAATTCTTCTATATATTTTTTTACCTGATTGATCGGAATATAAAACGACCCTGAATGTAAGTCGACGCCTCTTTTCAAGACATTTTTTTAAGATGCCGTTTAACTGACTTGCGCCCAATTCAGGGTGAAGTCCACCTTTTTCCCTAAGTTATGGTTATGGTATTAGTTACAATTAGGGTTGTACGGTATTAGAATAGTACCGCGATACTAATGAATCATATTCAGTATTATACCGCCTCTAAAAAGTACCGGTATTACATTTTAACAGAAGTGTAGATAGAACATGTTAGAAGAGGTGGTGCCGTGGTAATCTAATGAACATTTAAAAAAACATTAATTCTTCTATATATTTTTTTACCTGATTGATCGGAATATAAAACAACCCTGAAAGTAAGGCGACGCCTCTTTTCAAGACATTTTTTTAAGATGCCGTTTAACGGACTGGCGCCCAGTTCAGGGTGTAGTCCACCTTTTTCCCTAAGTTATGGTTATGGTATTAGTTACAATTAGGGTTGTACGGTATACCGGTATTAGAATAGTATCGCGATACTAATGAATCATATTCGGTATTATACCGCCTCTAAAAAGTACCGGTATTACATTTTAACAGAAGTGTAGATAGAACATGTTAGAAGAGGTGGTGCCGTGGTAATTTAATGAACATTTAAAAAAACATTAATTCTTCTAAATATTTTTTTACCTGATTGATCGGAATGTAAAACGACCCTGAATGTAAGGCGACGCCTCTATTCAAGACATTTTTTTAAGATGCCGTTAAACTGACTGGCGCCCAGTTCAAGGTGTAGTCGACCTTTTTCCCTAAGTTATGGTTACAATTAGGGTTGTACGGTATACTGGTATTAGTATAGTACCGCAATATTAATGAATCATATTTGGTACTACACCGCCTCTAAAAAGTACCGGTATTACATGATTACATTTTAACAGAAGTGTAGATAGAACACGTAAAATAGAAATTAAGCAGATATTAACAGAAAATTAACAAGTAGATTAATAATTCATTGTCTACCACTTGTCCTTAATAATTTTGACAAAATAATGGAATGGAAAATGACACAATATGTTACTGCATATGTCAGCAGCTAAATTAGGAGCCTTTGTTTGCTTACTTACTAATAAAACGCAAGTTGTCTTGTATGTTCACTATTTTATTTAAGGACAAACTTGCAATAAGAAACATATGTTTAATGTACCGTAAGATTTTTTGTCAAAATATAGCCAATAATGCAATTTTTTGTGGTCCCCTTTATTTTAGAAAAGTATCGAAAAGTACCGAAAAGTATCGAAAAATATTTTGGTACCAGTACCGGAACAACAGTAGTTACAATATAATATATCACATATTTCCAATTTCTCATTACAACATGACCAAAGGAGTAGGAAGAAGCAGAGTTTATTTAATACTACTCCTTTTCCGTTTCATAGCAATTTCTAACACATTTGTTGGTTCACTTCCTTATACAATCAAATAATATACAAATACATCCTCAATGAAGTTCTTAATCAATTTAGGATGCTAGATTTTGCTCTAATGTTAGTTTTGTTGCTGCGTAATAATTGACTGCAGTAATATTTCTTACATGCTCGTAAGATGCTAGTTAGCTTGTTTTGTACTTACTTTTTGCCTCTATATATATTTATGTTAAATGTTGTATATAATGTATTTTTTTTGTTACAAGCATTCTGTAATCATTTTGCCATCCATGGTTGGTTATTTTTCTTTTGCTTCTTACTAAGTTGTTTCCATAGACTCGTTGTGCGGCGAAGCGATGCCGCTGGCTCGCTAGCATCACGTAGTGCATGGCTGGCCAACCTGTGGCTCCCTATTCGCATGTGGCTCTTGCGTTTATATCTAAGATTGTGTTTTTTTAGTGCGTGTTCGGTAAGCGAGACGGTCTGCAAGAGTGGTCACTCTTTTGCACCGTTTTCTGCGGCTGCGGGCGTTTGAACTACAAATAAACGGTAGTTATAACACCCGCTGTAAAACTCTCGGCGGTTAGTATTACAGTATTATTTCAAAATGGTTGAAAAACCGTCATTCATAACTGCACTTTGATGCTGACGGACTGGTGCTAGCTTAAATGCAAATATGTATACAATAAAGTTAACGTCTTTCCCCGTTACGAAATGTCATTTCCTAATCTAAATTTGTCGAAACACATTGTTGTCTAAACAACTGAGCTACAGTATTCACATTAAACATAAATATTGTGCTATTTTTGCACAAAGTGATCGATAAACTCGACAAGTTAAGACAGGCACGGAGTACGTTCAACAGGAAGTAAATTCACGTGACCTCACTGACGGCACAGGAGCCCAGCGTGCAGGTTTAACAAGGTTTTCAATGATCATATATGTTTGATACAAAGTTTTCTCTCTCAGAACGTGACTTTTCAGTCACGTCCGTATCCTCTCTCTTCCTCTGCTCCCGGCCGCTTACTGTTAAAAACAACAGATGATTAGATTAACACGTACCACCTGTGAAATCTAATCATCTGCCAGCTGTGTCTCGCCGTCAGCACATGCCCCGCCCCTGCCCGATGGTGCTCGTCCTCAGCACCCTGGACAGCGGCGGTGACTTTTGCTCCTACAGGCAGCGCTGACTACACCTCCCCCCACAGTCACATAAACCGGAAGTGAAACAACTGATCGCCCTTTACAATTTAAAATGGAATAAGATAAACACACAAATACAAATAATATGGTTCTTAGGAAGCCAGAACAATATTTGATGTTTCCCCTGCCAAGAAACTATACTGTGTGGCTATTTATTTTAGTAAAAAAACAAAAACACTTACCGGTAGTTAAAATGTCTGTTTGTGTATAAGTACTTTTTGAGCACATTCAACAATACCAGGATAATAATAACTTTATTTATCCATATTGTTTATTGCCTTGGTTGTGTATATTTAAGGGTGCCCCACACCTCCTTTACAGAGACAGAACCTATTTTATTGATTTTGGTTGTGATGTTTTATTCAAGTGCAACATTTTGCTGACAGAGTATATTTTATTTTTATTATTTGTTGGCTTTATTTAACTTGGTTGTAGGAGCCTAAAAATTTAATTTACATTTTATGGAAGGTGCTTTATGTTTATTCAGCCAAAATGGGACTATTTACTTTATTTGCATAATATGAAAAAGTATATATTGCATGCTTAGAATAATTATAAGGTACACTTTATTTGTAATTATTACATTTGTCTGAATACTTTGATGATGTACTATTTTGTACTGCTTTAATACAGTGAAGAATACGTACCTGTTTAATTGCGTATATGGCGGAAGGATCTGTGTGGTAATATGGTTTGGACACAATGTATTATGGGTAATGGCAGTCAGGTATGGTGGTATGGTCTTACTGTAACAAACTCGCTTCATTTTGCCATTCATTTGTTCCCACGTCGTTATTGTTTTTACGATTTTGAACGATTAAGTTGACGAGTAAACGATACAAAACAAAGAGGAGCGTCTGGCGTTTTGTTTGTTGTTGCCGCAGCAAGCGGGAGCCGGAGAAAGTAGAGGAGCGTCAAGCTAAGGCTTCATTAGGAATCTACATTGGTATTTAAAAGTTTACATTTCAATTACAATGTTAAAATATACAAGAAACACAAGTTGATCGCATTTGTAAAGGGTATACTTTCATTATTCTTATGTGTTGTCATTACATCAGTGGTCATTTTGTTCTCAAAAAAACAATGGCAATAATATCGTGTACCAGCAATAATTTGTAGGTCAATATATGATTGAGCAACATGTGTTATCAGCTCAGGCCTATTATTTACTAAGATTTTCAAGAAAACAAACAAAAAGTTGCTACAATGTAGAATGGATTTGCATTGTTTTATTTACCCACCAATAGTGTTCTTTCCTAATTGACTTCCTACGGCTTGCATGTTCAACAGATGTTCACTACATTGGGAATTATTCGTGCATGAAACAGGAATATGATGCAGTATAAACGTTGCTGCTTTAAGAGGTGGGTACACCCTGGACTCTTTGCTATTACCACTCAGATTCACACACGCCCGGGGAGAACATGCACATTACTGACAGAGAATGGGCCAAGCTAAATCGGAGCTCGAACCTTCTGGCTGTTGCTGGCTAGAACTCATACAGGTAACTATAGGCAGTGGGCTCAATTCAAATGATGGCCCGGGGGCCAAATCCGACCCGGGAATGACTATACCAGACCTCGAGTTCAGTTCGTAACTTGGGAGACGAACATTTTTTTTTTTGCAGAAAATTCCTAAAAACACTAGAGTGATCCTGTCGTACAGAGGAACTTGGACCACTATAAACACATTGGCTGATTCTTGATTTGACATAGAACACTAGTAAAATGACTTGTGATGCCGATGGCATGTAAGTAACAATATACTGTATATATAGATATATATAGCTTATACATATGTGTGTGTACATAGACATAAATACATACTATACACATATATATATATATATATATATATATATATATATATATATATATATATATATATATATATATATATATTTGGTGTATATATATATATATATATATATATATATACACCAAATATTGTCACACACACACTAGGTGTGGCGAAATTATTCTCTGCATTTGACCCATCACCCTTGATCACCCCCTGGGAGGTGAGGGGAGCAGTGGGCATATATATATATATATATATATATATATATAGATATATATATATATATATATATATATATATATATATATATATATATATATATATACAAATATAAATATATATATATATATATGGTTGGGGGCGTGGTTAAGAGGGGAGGAGTCAAGTATTTCATATATATATATATATATATATATATATATATATATATATATATATATATATATATAAATAAGAAATACTTGACTTTCAGTGAATTCTAGCTATATATATATATATATATATATATATATATATATAAGAAATACTTGACTTTCAGTGAATTCTAGCTATATGTATATATATATATATATATATATTTATTTATTTATTTATTTTTTTTATTATATATATATATATATATATATATATATATATATATATATATATATATATATATATATATATATATATAATTTATTTACACATATACACACACATAACACTCATCTACTCATTGTTGAGTTAAGGGTTGAATTGTCCATCCTTGTTCTATTCTCTGTCACTATTTTTCTAACCATGCTGAACACCCTCTCTGATGATGCATTCTGCTTTGTCTCCTTGTTGTGTGCGCAGTTGTGCACTACACTCTCTAAAAGCCCTAGATGTTATTGTCACATATGCATGTACAGTAGATGGCAGTATTGCTCTGTTTAAGAGTGTCACAACATTGCTGTTTACGGCAGACAAACTGCTTTACGGTAGACGAAAACGTGACTGCTGTTGTTGTGTCTCCCGGAAAATCCGGAAGGGTTGGCAAGTATGAATTTTAAATAATATATAGCGTGTTTTATAATGTCCACAAACGAGGAGGAGGTGTGTTGTTTAATCTGTATTAACTTTATTTGTAGGTTATAGGTAATTTATACCATAGGTTTTCGAATGCAACTCATGGTCATCGACCCTCGCTTTTATCTTTGCCCACAAGGGGGCAGCAAAATCACTCTGAGTCAATTGACAGGGATCTTGGTTTAAGCAAAAACACGCCAATCTTCTTGTTAAACTTGTGATCTCTCCCGGACCTCACTGAAGACTCTGGCAGGCCGAATTTGTCCCGCAGGCCATAATTTGGACACCCCTGACTTATGTTAATAATGTGAGAAGTGGTAGTTTGAATATCAGGATTCCATGCACGTGTGATGTGGTCCAGAAGGCCCAGATACAACTTCACAGGGAAAATAGCCTTTTAATGGTCTGATGGGGCAGAGCAGTCAACAAGCCAGTCAAGAGTGATGATGCATAGCTTGACAACCAAAGTATCCTGGAAGAGCAGCCAATGTATCCTGGAAGAGCTGCAGCATTAAAAATTAATCATAGGCTTTTCACTCGAACTATTAAATAAATGTGTCATCGAGGTCATTTTTAATTATTCTATTAAGTACTTATCTCTCAAGCTACCCAAGGAACAAAGCTGTTGTCTTTCCCTATCAGAGAAACTCAGAACATTTGGTGTGGTAGATGAAGGCGAAAATTTACAAACAATAAATCAATTCTTTGCTGTATGAATATTATGATTGAGAGGCTGGGAAAATTTGTGACAATTGAGTGTTTTCAATGCGGTGATTTATAGCAGTAATTCTCAAACTGAATCACTTAAATCAGACCTGGGCAAAATACGGCCCGCGGGCCACATGCGGCCCGTTAAGATTTTCAATCCAGCCCGCCGGACGTTCTACATCATTTTTTTAGACCTTTAACATCAAAACTGTCGCCGCCATTATGATGTGCAGTAGGGATGTCCCGATCCAGGTTTTTGCACTTCCGATCCGATACCGATATTGTTATTGCATTTCCGATCCGATACCGATACTGACCGATACTGGCCAATCCGAGCATGTATTAAAGTTTAAAGTTATTTAGCCTACTTAGTTGTCAGAATCATGTTGAAAAGGGTTTTAGTACTCTTGATAACAACTAGCCAGCTGAATTAGGGGAGTGTGAATAATACACAATAGTTGGTAACAAGAAACTGACCTGTTTATTCAAGGATAAACACAAAATAGACAAAATTATACATGACAAACAGAAATGGCATCATTGAACTAGGGCTGGGCGATATGGCCTTTTTTTAGTATTGCGATATTTTAAGGCCATATTGCGATACACAATATATATGTGGATATTTTGCCTTAGCCTTGAATGAACACTTGATGCATATAATCACAGCAGTATGATGATTCTGTGTGTTTTGATTGATTGATTGAGACTTTTATTAGTAGGTTGCACAGTGAAGTACATATTCCTTTCAATTGACCACTAAATGGCAACACCCGAATAAGTTTTTCAGCTTGTTTAAGTTGGAGTCCACTTAAATTGATTCATAATACAGATATATTCTATCAGATATATACTTTCATCATAATACAGTCATCACACAAGATAATCACATTGAATTATTTACATTATTTATAATCCAGGGTGTGGAGGGGGGCGCCGGATGTAAGTGTCAAAAAGACAGCCAAAAGAGTTTGATATGAGAATAAATCTAAAGTTAAAATATAGGGTAGAAATGCACCCATTTGCAGGAAATGTAGTCTTGATTTTCAAAATGTTCTTTCAAGGCTTGCATGTCTACATTAAAACATTCTTCTTCATACTGCATTAATATATGCTACTTTTAAACTTTCATGCAGAGAAGGAAATCACAACTAAAAAAATCACTAATTTTTTCATACGGTGTTGATGTGGAAATTTTTGCCTCGGCATTTTGATGGTGTGGGCGTGTGGCACCGAATGGAGATAAGCGTCTCGACAGTCGTCACAATATTTGAACAATGATGACGAAAACTGTTTTCTCTGTCGTGTCCGTGTGTCGAAAATTGATAACAACTAGCCAGCTGAATTAGGGGAGTTTGAATAATACACAATGGTTGGTAACAAGAAACTGACCTGTTTATTCAAGGATAAACACAAAATAGACAAAATTATACATGACAAACAGAAATGGCATCATGGAACTAGGGCTGGGCGATATGGCCTTTTTTTAATATTGCGATATTTTAAGGCCATATTGCGATACACAATATATATCTCGATATTTTGCCTTAGCCTTGAATGAACACTTGATGCATATAATCACAGCAGTATGATGATTCTATGTGTTTTGATTGATTGATTGAGACTTTTATTAGTAGGTTGCACAGTGAAGTACATATTCCGTACAATTGACCACTAAATGGCAACACCCGAATAAGATTTTCAACTTGTTTAAGTCGGGGTCCACTTAAATTGATTCATAATACAGATATATACTATCAGATATATACTATCATCATAATACAGTCATCACACAAGATAATCACATTGAATTATTTACATTATTTATAATCCAGGGTGTGGAGGGGGGCGCCTGATGTAAGTGTCAAAAAGACAGCCAAAAGAGTTTGATATGAGAATAAATCTAAAGTTAAAATATAGGGTAGAAATGCACCCATTTGCAGGAAATGTAGTCTTGATTTTCAAAATGTTCTTTCAAGGCTTGCATGTCTACATTAAAACATTCTTCTTCATACTGCATTAATATATGCTACTTTTAAACTTTCATGCAGAGAAGGAAATCACAACTAAAAAAATCACTAATTTTTTCATACGGTGTTGATGTGGAAATTTTTGCCTCGGGATTTTGATGGTGTGGACGTGTGGCACCGAATGGAGATAAGCGTCTCGACAGACGTCACAATATTTGAACAATGATGACGAAAACTGTTTTCTCTGTCGTGTCCGTGTGTCGAAAATTGTTATGCGCTTATTTTTTTATTTGATTTTGTGCGTGGCATAGATTTGCTATGCGCAGAGGACGCTTAAACAGTGCGCAATTGCACAGGCGAGCACCTTAGAGGGAGCGTTGCTCGCACGGCTGCGCTAGCAACACAGCTAACGTTAGCCATGCTGCTACCTCTCTGCTCGGGGAGGGAGTATACGTATGTGATGTATGACGTGACAGTATGTGACGTATGTCGTGACAGTATGTGACGTTTGTAAGAAGGTGCACTTGCTGTCTGTGAGAGGGAGACACAGGAAAGAGTGAGAAGAGCCTGTTGTGTAGTGCCAGCAGCTAAATGCAACTGCGTGAGAATCCACAGACCTGTGGATGTGTTGAAGGTGTGCTGGAAAATGCGGAACGGAAATTACGGAGCAGCAGAAAAGTGGAATGTATTATTTAAATCTGTGCGTTGGAAAACACGGACCGGAGTTTTTTTTTAAACTGGATCTGGATCGGCATTTTCCCATGCCTTGCCGATACGCCATTTTTGGCAAATATCGGCAGCCGATCCGATCCAAATATCAGATCGGGACATCCCTAATGTGCTGTGCTGTTCTTAAATGACCGTAAGTCTTGAACTATAGAAATTATTTCAATGGTCGAAAGCTGCACTTCTGGGTGTTTTTCGAGTTATTACGGTAATCCAGGAACAAAGCAGAGTGGCAGCCAGTCCGGAACGCATGTGGAAGCAATTTTTTACGTGATGATACATCATATTGTAGGGGTTTATTACCCTTCTTTGTTACATTTTTGTTGTGTTTTGCTTGATTGCAAAAGATACACAACTATCGAGGAGCTGGTCTGAGAAGTAAAAGAGGAGCGACGGACTGTTGCCGGATGTCGGACTGCCGATATTTTCGGCCGATAAATGCTTTACAATGTAATATCGGAAATTATCGGTATCGGTTTCAAAATTATCGGTATCGGTTTCAAAAAGTAAAATGTATGACTTTTTAAAACGCCGCTGTGTACACGTACGTAGGGAGAAGTACAGAGCGCCAATAAACCTTAAAGGCACTGCCTTTGCGTGCCGGCCCAGTCACATAATATATACGGCTTTTAGTAAGTAAGTAAGTAAGTAAAGTTTATTCTTCGGTCAATGGTCAACAAAAAACAAACAAACAGTTGTACATTCATAGATTGAAAATGAAAATGTTGCAGACCGAAAGGGTTTAGGCTGAAGTTGAACACTTATAGCGCCTAACCCTATAAACAATGTCAAGTACAAGATGAACTTCCGAAAATTATGAAATGTCTTTTGTACAACATATTATAAATACACATTATACACAATATGAACACTGTTCAAGTATATACACAGTAAAGGCATGTGAAATATCCTTATACGCGTGTTAAACCTTTGTACCATTTTATATACTATATACAAACAATTATACTTCCATTATTATTTATATCCCACATTTAGTATTTTAATTAACATTGATCATAGTATTAACTACTGTGTTGATTCAAGAGTGATATATTTTTCCAAGACATTGGTCTTAAAGTGTTTTTTAAATGTGTGAATGGACCTGGAACATTTTAAGGAATCATCCAAGCTGTTCCACAGTTGAACCCCCCTGACAGAAACACATCTACTTTTTAAGCTTGTTCTTATCTTAGCTTTCTGGAAGACAGCTGAACCTCTGAGGTCATAGGGATTCTCTCTGGGTATGAACCTCTCCTGTAGACACCGAGGCAGCATGTGGTTGTGAGCTTTGTACGTCACAATAGCAGTGTTGAGGTCAACAAGATCGTGCAGTTTTAATGTTTTTAATTTAATGAACAGAGCATTGGTATGGTCATGATAATCTGCATAATTTACAATTCTAATCGCTTTCTTTTGAAGTAAGAATATAGAGTTGATGTTTGTTTTGTAATTGTTACCCCAGATTTCAACACAATAATTAAGATAAGGGAGTACGAAAGAATTATATAACATATTAAGAGCCGTTTGATTTACGGAGTTTTTGATTTTATATAACATAGCAATATTTTTTGCCATCTTTGTCTTAAGTATATTTATGTACAGTTTCCAATTTAATTTATCATCTATATAGATTCCCAAAATTTTTGTTGAATACACCCTTTCTATCTCCATATCATCAATTCTTATATGACACTGTATGTTATTTTTCCTATTTCCAAAAATTATATATTTTGTTTTATTTAGGTTGATTGACAGTTTATTGGCATCAAACCATTGCTTTAGTATGTGGAGTTCGCTCTCTACAGCCTCTAAGAGTTGGCCAAGGTCTTGCCCAGAACAGTACAGACTTGTATCGTCAGCAAAGAGAATACAATTGAGTTTTTTAAAGATTTTGCAGATATCATTAATATACAATAAAAACAATTTTGGTCCCAGTACAGAACCTTGGGGCACTCCATATGTTATAATCTTTTTATCTGAATCTACATTGTTCATATGCACATACTGTTCTCTACCACCAAGATAACTTTTCAACCAATCATGAGCAAGACCTCTAAAACCATACCTCTGCATTTTGTTTAAAAGTAATGTGTGATCGATGGTGTCAAAGGCCTTGCGCAGGTCAATAAAAACGCCAACAACAAACTCCCTCTTATCAATTGCAGTGGTTACCTCCTCAACTAGTTCCATCACTGCCATGGAAGTGGACCTGTTTGGTCGAAAACCGTATTGGTGTTCACTTAGCAAGTGATGCTTATCAATAAAACTGTCTAATCTTGACACAAAAATTTTTTCAAGGACTTTTGAAAATTGTGAGAGTAGAGAAATAGGCCTATAGTTGGTGAACTGATGCTTATCTCCACTTTTGAAGATGGGAATAACTTTTGCCGTTTTCATTTTCTTTGGGAAAACTCCTTTTATAAAATAAATATTACATATATAAGTGAAGGGAACAGCTATAAAATCAACAATTTCTTTAATCAGAGAAAAGTCCAAGTCACAGCAGTCTGTTGACTTCTTGTTTTTCTGAGAATTTACAATTTCTGTGATTTCACTTTCATAAACGGGGGAAATAAAAAACGATTCTAAGTTGCTTTGAATGGTTTGTTCATTAAATTTGACACTGTTTTCAGGTTGTACAATTCCATTTGCTAAAGTAGGTCCAACGTTCACAAAGAAGGTGTTAAAAGCATCCGTTATTTCCTTAGGGTCATTTATAGTTTGATTATTTTCTATGAAATAGCTTGGATGTTCCTTATTTGTCATGTTTTTTTTAATGATACCATTTAAAACTTTCCACGTACCCTGGATGCTATTTTTATGTTGTTCTAATAGGTTACAGTAATGTGTTCTTTTGCTGTGCTTTATTATTTGTGTTAACTTATTTTTGTACGTTTTATATTTGTGTTCAGTTTCTTTGGTTCTGTGCTTTAAATGTCTTCTGTAAAGATATTTTTTCTTTCACACACACAAGTGAATGCAATTCATACTTGGTCAACAGCCATACAGGTCCCACTGAGGGTGGCGGTATAAACAAGTTTAACACTGTTACAAATATGCGCCACACTGTGAACCCACACCAAACAAGAATGACAAACACATTTCGGGAGAACATCCGCACCGTAACACAACATAAACACAACAGAAGAAATACCCAGAACCCCTTGCAGCAATAACTCTTCCGGGACGCTACACTATACACCCCCAGCTACCCCCTCCCCCTCCCCCAATTCAACCCCGCCCACCTCAACCTCCTCATGCTCTCTCAGGGAGAGCATGTCCCAAATTCCAAGCTGCTGTTTTGAGGCATGTTAAAAAAAAAAGCACTTTGTGACTTCAATAATAAATAACCTTGTTACATTGTTTCATGCATCCAGCGGGGCATCACAACAAAATTAGGCATAATAATGTGTTAATTCCACGACTGCATACAGTATATCGGTATCGGTTGATATCGGTATCGGCAATTAAGAGTTGGACAATATCGGAATATCGGCAAAAAAGCCATTATCGGACATCTCTAGTTGTTAATATTCAGTGTTTTATTGTTCATAGTTAATATTGTAAAACCCACTTTCTTTATTTTCATGTACATTTTGGGTGTCCCATTCAGTAAAAAAACTGTAAAATTAAATTCTGTTTTTTTTTTTAGGTGTCTTTCATAAAGTTTTTAGAACTCTATCGGACATTGTGACTTTTGGTATTAGTGTTTCTGGGGAAAAAAAGGGACCCAAACACACATACTGTACAGCAGATTTTTACAGCTAAATGTGTATATGTAATTTATACACACATACACATTGGCCCCTAGACACATTTTTTTTCTCTCAATGTGCCCCCCCCGAGTCAAAATATATGCCCAACTCTGACTTTAATGTTCAGTGTCTCTGTTCAAACTGTGTGCAGTGTTACAGTGGCCAAAAATATGAAATGTACTGCCTTGTTTTAAATGAATATTTAGGTCTACTATGCTACTGTATTATAATGTTGGTCTTTATTGTGGTACATGGAGAGCCAAGTTTTTTTTCTGAGGTGGTACTTGCTGAAAAAAGTTGGAGATTCACTGTTCTATGTCGATTAGCAACCACAAATCTACTTTTGGGTCAAAGCCATCTTTATCGGCGCCAAAGAGTGTACAGAAAACTGACACTGATTTTTTTTTTCTGGGTACTAGCTGCTCGCGTTGTACTGTCCACTTAGTGTTTGACTTTTCCTCCATGATGCATCAGTGCAGCTGACTCTGTGGGACGGTGTCACATTGCTACCGAGTCTTCTGCTTGTATTCTGACAGGCGTCACACTTTGTGACACCTGGTTGTCCGTAGTGTAAATACACAAGCAGTCATGTCTTAGAAGGGGATGGCATATCTGTAGGGAGAGAATTACAAGGGGGTAAACATCACAGAAATCGACAGGACTGTTTAACAAAGAAGGATGTCAAACATGTGGCCCGCGAACAGGTTCAATCCGGCCAGAGAGATGAGTTTCAGTGTAAAATTGAGTTGCATTTTTAAATGAAAGAAACTGCTGTTCTAAATGTGTCCACTGGGCGTCACAATAACAATTCTGTTAGGCAAGCAAATAGTTTATACAAGGGTGAGCAAGTATACCAAGCAAGAGGTGCACGGTAAAGCGGGGCTTTAAAACAAACAGGAGTAAAAGAAACACTTAAAATGCTGCAAATTGATAGAGTTCTGTGACATTTATTGTCATCCGTGCAAATAGTAAGAAAGTGAACAGTGGAAATGACAAATGAGGTAGTTAAAACATAGAATCATTTTTATTAATGCTTTATTTAGTTATTTGTTCAATCCTAGACGGGCTGTGACTCATACTTGCCAACCCTCCCGGATTTTCCGGGAGACTCCCGAAATTCAGCGCCTCTCCCGAAAACCTCCCGGGACAAATTTTCTCCCGAAAATCTCCCGAAATTCAGGCGGACTCAGGTCCTCCACAATATAAAAAAGCGTACCTGCCCAATCACGTTATAACTATAGAATGATGGAGGGCGAGTTCTTGATTTCTTATGTGGGTTTATTGTTAGGCAGTTTCATTAACGTCCTCCCAGCGTGGCAACAACACACAACAACAGCAGTCACTTTGTTGTATACCGTAAAGCAGTTTGTCTGCCGTAAACAGCAATACTGCCATCTAGTGCATTTGATGAAAGCACTCATCAGAGAGGGTGTTCAGCATGGTTCGAAAAATAGTGACAGAGAATAGAACAAGGATGGACAATTCAACCCTTAACTCAACAATGAGTAGATGAGTGTTACGTGTGTGTGTATGTGTAAATAAATGAACACTGAAATTCAAGTATTTATTTTATATATATATATATGTATATATATATATATATAATAAAATAAATATATATACATATACATATATATATATATATATATATATATATATATATATATATATATATAGCTAGAATTCACTGAACGTCAAGTATTTCTTATATATATATATGAAATACTTGACTTGGTGAATTCTAGCTGTAAATATACTCCTCCCATTTTAGCCACGCCTCCAACCACGCCCCCTCCCCACCCCGACCACGCCCACCCCCACCCCCTCCCCCCCACCTCCCGAAATCGGAGGTCTCAAGGTTGGCAAGTATGCTGTGACTTAAAGTTGAATTGTTTGTAGACACACACACTGAGATGAAGTCTAAGTTGATTGTGTTCTTCATGGTGTTTTTGAAACTCCACCATTGTTTTCCTTCAGAATTTAACTAACTTGAAGTGTTTTGTCGAGAGGATTATTTGCTTGTTCCATTTTGGGCCGAAGTAACACAAAGAAAACAATCTGAACTTGTTGTCCTAGTTGTATTTTTAAGTTATCGTGCCATGATTTTACTCGTTTGGCCTACATGGGAATAGATTTTTCTCCACACAGCCCCAGAGCTAAAATTACTTTGACACTCCTTTTTTAACATCAGTTAGGAGCCCAAATTTCGATTAATTTTTCATTAATCGCCCAACGAAATTAAATATCTGAAATTAAGGTTCAAAGTGCTTATTTGCTACTACCACATGCTGTATCTTAAGTAATATTCATACTGTAGCACCTCAACTTACGAGCTTAATTGGCTCTATGTCGGAGCTCCCAACCTAAAACACTTGTTTCTCGAATTAACATCGCCCATTTGAACATGTAATTTTGATTTCAAAAAGAAAAAAAAAAAGTTTATATTACATGAATAACAATGCAATAGAATGTACTGGAAGCAATTACAGTAGTTTTATGAAGTAATGTAATAAGCATTAGTTTCAGAGTAGTGAGCAGCTGAGTTTGTTGCTTCGAATTTGGCTTCATAAATACATTTAAAAGAGTTTGTCAACTTCTCGTAGCTTTACGTATCGAAATGAAGTTTGTAAAAAAAATGAACAATGTTAAACTGCATTCAGTTTAAAGTACATGTCAAACTCAAGGCCCGGGGGCCAGATCTGGCCCGCCACATCAATTGATGTGGCCCTCAAAAGTCGAGTACATTATCTTTTTTTTTACTAAATGTTTTCCTTCTTTCTGTTTTGACTGAAAACATACTTGTACTGCATGCAATTGTATATATATATATTAAACTTTAATATTATCTAATAATGTAAGAAATATTAAATGTTATTGAATAATTAAATGTGTATGAATTTAAAGAAAGGGAAAGTACTTATCAATGAATCTGTAATAATAATGTTGTTAATGTTAATTGATTGATTGATTGAGAAGTTTATTGACATCTTAAAGAATTGAATCCATGTAATGCTTTAAAAAGGCAAATGGAAAGGCTTGTTTCCATTGTGGCCCATTAAATATTCATCACATTTGATACATTCCATAATAAAATATATATAACCTGTAACATGTATATAAACAATTACGTTAAAAAAAAAAAATGGATAAATTATATACATATACACAGTATACATGTCAGGTGATTTGAAAAACAATATAAACCAAAAAAAAAACAATATATACAAAAAATAATGTAATGTTAGTTAAATTGGTATGAACTTAGGTTAGAAAGTAGTTTTAATCCGTAATGACAAAAAATATTAGTTATTTGTGTTTCCTAATAATGCTTTTTAAAAATAAAATAAATATCTGATTGACTTATCATTTAATTGTAACACTGTAAAAATAAAAATAGATTAAAAAAAAAAAAAAATCAAAACTGTCTGCTCTGGCGCAAGAATTTTTCCGTAAAAAAAAACAGTTGTACCGTTTTTCCATGTGCAGTAATTCACCATGAAACAACAATCGTATATATGAGAACATTAGAAAAATAACGTTAAAAACACAGTGGTACCATTTTTAAATGTATAGAAATTTGCTGTAAAAAAAACACCATCAATTCTACAGAGAAGGTAAAAAAATGATATAATGATCAAATGCATGTGCTATTGTATAATAATATCACGATGCGAATCCTTATACATTTATATTCATTTATTACTCACTGTTACATGTGGCCCTCAGTGAAAACCAGTTTAACACCCTTGGTTTAAAGACTACGACTGAGTAAAAACACTATAAGATAGTTCCACGGATCAGCATTTTTCAGCACTCAGATTGATTGATTTATTGAAACTTTTATTAGTAGATTGCACAGTTCGGTACATATTCCGTACAATTGACCACTAAATGGTAACACCCGAATACGTTTTTCAACTTGTTTAAGTAACTCAATTAATGCCCCACAAAAGTCACTACAAGTTTTAGGAACGCCTTCAACGGTGTTCACCCAATAAGCGTTCGGCAGCACAGCCCGCCCCCGAAAAGGTGTCTAAAGAACTAAACCTACTCAGGTAGTTTTTGGTGGAAACACAGGGGGAACTTTATTTGAAAAGGGCCTAATATGACTTACAATTTTTCAGTCTAGTCCGATCTCTCTGTTCATCTAGATAAGAAAAAAGGTCCGGGGCCAATGAGAAAGCGCCACTTTCTGCGTATTTATAAAGTCTCATTGGTTCTGTAAATGCCCCATTTGTAATCCAATCGTATTAGTATAATAGCCCTGCTTCAAGATGCTTTATGATGCTCTGTAACTTCCAGGCTTTTGAATCTAAAGCTCTGCAGTCGTCCACACAGATTGTTTTAGCCTGCAATGTTTCTTCATTCAAACATTGTTGCACACTGTCTCTCCTTGGGAATGACTTTAATTGAGTGCTTAATAAGACTCACACAGAAACCAACTTCTGAGGGGCTTTTGAGCTGTGGGACTGCTGAATTATTAATTGGGCTTATATAAGATCTCCAAACATTTTCATTCCAAAAAAAAAAAAAATACCATTTTCAAAGATATGCCTCATGTGTGTTACTGATGGATTTACTTGCAATTATTTGAATGCAGATTTGTCTTCTGTTGTTTTTGTACGAGGGGGTGCTGTTTTTGTTAGCTTTGCTTGAATCTATATTCGGAAGTGTGGTTAGCACATCTGCCTGACAGCCGGTTGCTCTGGCTTTGAGACTCAGAGCTCTTTGACACCTTTTTAACTTTGGATTTGGTGAGCTATGCAATAAATGAGTGTTAATTTGTTTGAATTTCCAGGTGAAAAGAAATGAGTCACCATCTTTCATTTTGAAGAGTCTTAATCTTCTTGTCAGAATTTTCCTTCGTACCGTCAGTTCACGTCTAAGTCGCAGTTTGAAATCAACCAATCGATCAATCAAAGTTTATTTATATAGCCCTTAATCACAAGTGTATCAAAGTGCTGCACAAGCCACAACGACATCCTCGGCTCAGATCCCACATCAGGGGAAGAAAAAACTAAATCCAAACGAGAAACCTTGGAGGGGACCGATGCAATGGATCCTTCAAGGCCTACTGAAATGCGATTTTCTTATTCAAACGGGGATAGCAGGTCCATTCTATGTGTCATACTTGATCATTTCGCGATATTGCCATATTTTTGCTGAAAGGATTTAGTAGAGAACAAGTTTGCAACTTTTGGTCGCTGATAAAAAAGCGTTGCCTGTACCGGAAGTAGCAGACGAGTAGCGTGACGTCACAGGTTGTGGAGCTCCTCACATCCGCACATTGTTTACAATCATGGCCACCAGCAGCGAGAGCGATTCAGACCGAGAAAGCGACGATTTCCCCATTAATTTGAGTGAGGATGAAAGATTCGTGTATGAGGAAAGTGAGAGTGAAGGACTAGAGGGCAGTGGGAGCGATTCAGATGCTGTGAGAGGCGGGTGGGACCTGATATTCAGCTGGGAATGACTAAAACAGTAAATAAACACAAGACTATATTAGCCACAACACAACCAGGCTTATATTTAATATGCCACAAATTAATCCCGCATAACAAACACCTCCCCCCTCCCGTCCATAAAACCCGCCAATACAACTCAAACACCTGCACAACACACTCAATCCCATAGCCCAAAGTACCGTTCACCTCCCCAAAGTTCATACAGCACATATATTTCCCCAAAGTCCCCAAAGTTACGTACGTGACATGCACATAGCGGCACGCACGTACGGGCAAGCGATCAAATGTTTGGAAGCCGCAGCTGCATGCGTACTCACGGTACCGCGTCTGTGCATCCAACTCAAAGTCCTCCTGGTAAGAGTCTCTGTTGTCCCAGTTCTCCACAGGCCAATGGTAAAGCTTGACTGTCATCTTCCGGGAATGTAAACAATGAAACACCGGCTGTGTTATCATTCTACGGCGTGGGTGCGTTATTCGGCACAACACCTGCCGCAATACACCGCTTCCCACCCACAGCTTTCTTCTTTGCTGTCTCCATTGTTCATTGAACAAATTGAAAAAGATTCACCAACACAGATGTCCAGAATACTGTGGAATTTTGCGATGAAAACAGACGACTTAATAGCTGGTCACCATGCTGTCCCAAAATGTCCTCTACAATCCGTGACGTCACACGCTGACGTCATCATACCGAGACGTTTTCAGCAGGATATTTCGCGTAAAATGTAAAATTGCACTTTAGTAAGCTAACCCGGCCGTATTGGCATGTGTTGCAATGTTAAGATTTCATCATTGATATATAAACTATCAGGCTGCGTGGTCGGTAGTAGTGGGTTTCAGTAGGCCTTTCAGGTTATGGTTGCACGATTAATCGACATCGAATCGACATCTAGGTTTTTAATCAGTGCGATTACGTACCCCAAAGAGGCTTATTTTTTGTTTAATTTTTTTCTCCGTCGTCACCGGCATTTAAGTGACAGCCATGTTCAGCCATGTTGCTGATTTTCCCCCAGGGATCAATAAAGTACTTTCTATTCTATTCTATGTTCGCCAAACAAACACGTTTGTTCGTCTATTTCTTCAAACAGGCAGAAAGACGTCTCACCCTTTGCGTTGCCCTCAGCACCTGAGCGTGCTCAGGCGGTCTGCAGAAAGCCAAACATTTTTGGATGTAAATTATTTCATATTATTCTAATGTGTGTGGCACCTTATCCTCCACTCGACACCTCCGCTCCGGACAGGCTAACCTCCGAGGACAAAGCTACGAACAATGGGAAACCGGGCTTTCTGCTCCGTCGCTACCAGTCTGTGGAACGCTCTCCCTGACCACCTGAGTGCACCACAGACTGTGGATGCTTTTAAAAAAGGCTTAAAAACCCTTCTTTTTAAAGAAGCCTTTTTTTTAGATATATGCATAGTAGTTCTAGCTATTTGGCTGTTTAGTTTTTATTTTTGTTTATTTTCTTATTATCTTTTTATTTTTTTAATACACTGTAGCACTTTGAGGTTGTTTACTCAATGTAAAGTGCTTTTTTTTTTACAAATAAAATCTATTATTGTTAGAGATGCCCGATAAATGCGTTAAAATGTAATATCGGAAATTATTGGTATCGTTTTTTTTATTATCGGTATCGTTTTTTTATTTTTTTTTATTAAATCAACATAAAAAACACAAGATACACTTACAATCAGTGCACCAACGCAAAAAACCTTCCTCCCCCATTTAAACTCATTCACACTCATTCACACAAAAGGGTTGTTTCTTTTTGTTAATAATATTCTGGTTCCTACATTGTATATCAAAATATATCAATACAGTCTGCAAGGGATACAGTCAGTAAGCACACATGATTGTGCGTGCTGCTGGTCCACTAATAGTACTAACCTTTAACAGTTAATTTTACTAATTTTCATTAATTACTAGTTTCAATGTAACTGTTTTTATATTGTTTTACTTTCTTTTTTATTCAAGAACATGTTTTTTAATGTATCTTATTTTATTTCATTAATTTTTTTTTAAAGTACCTTATCTTCACCATACCTGGTTGTCCAAATTAGGCATAATAATGTGTTAATTCCACGACTGTATATATCGGTTGATATCGGTATCGGTAATTAAAGAGTTGGATAATATCAGAATATCGGATATCGGCAAAAAGCCATTATCGGACATCCCTAATTATTATTATTATTATTATTATTACCTTGAGTCAAGAATGTGTTGATATACAGTCCAAGAGTAACATGTCTTCCTTCAGTCATTATATTCACGGTTTTATGCATTTTTATGAATAAAAGATCAACATTTTTATCTTGTTACATCCCTGATGGTATGTAAGATTACAATCTGTGTTATTGAATGTTAAAATAGTCCCCAAACATGCTGAAATATATAACTATAAATACACATGTAAAACTATACGCCAGGCCTTGGCAATTATTTTGCCTTGTGGGGCCAAATTTAGAGAAAAGAGTGTGTCTAGGGGCCGGGTTATCGATTTTGTCATGTCTGTGTGATCATGTTTTTGTTTTGGTCATGTTCGGTTTTGTTTTTGGACTTTTTGTGCACTTTTGTTTTATCACCATAGCAACCATTAGTTTTCACCTGTCACGTCACGCACCTGTTTCACGTTTTGAGTCACGCACCTGTTTTCGTTAATCATGTCTGTAGTATTTAAGTTCATTGTTTTCAGTTTGTCTTTCTGGTGACATCCCACAATTATGCTCTGCACATTTCTGACACTTGATTTCATGCCCATCGTTCATGCTGCTCCTTTTAGTCCATGCCAAGTAAGTTTTGTTTATTAATGCTATAGTCTTTTGGTTTCATAGTTTGTTCTCCGCCACTGTGCGCGCTTTTCGTTTGTACTTTATTTTGATATATTAAATAAATCATGTATTTACATTCCCGTCTCGCCCGAGCCAACTTTCCGTTGCATTCCGGAAAAGCAAACACCCAGGACCAAGTCATGACAGATTTTTAGGAACACTAATACAAAACCTCACAATAATGTCTGAATGCTAAAAACGTTATAACAGACCGCCTTAAAAAACGGAATGGAATTTTACATTTTTTTTTACTGAATGAGACACCCAGAATGTACATGACAATAAAAAAATGTGGGATTTACAATATTAACTATGAACGATAAAACACTGAATATTGACAACATATGAACGTCACACCCCCTCTCCATTGACATATTTTACAATCAAGCGAAACGCAACAAAAATGCAGCAAACACAGCAAAATATGAACGCGAAGGGTAAAAAAAAACCCCACCTACTATGTGATGTATCACTAAGCTTTAGAACTTTGTTGTAAAAGTCTCCTTCCGCGTCTGTCCCTGACATCAGCACTCTGTGGAAATTCTCCCAACCCACACTAATTGTTGCCTCGTCTGAGCTGCTGTGACTTAGATTACCATAATAACTAGTTGTGGAGGTCTCGTTTCTCCGGTTCCTTGGACCACCAATGACGGACATGACAGCCTCGTTCATCTTTCTTAACAATGATTTATTTTGCAATAAATGTTCTTTTCAGTCCTTTCTGTCCGTCTCGCTCTCACTCTCGTTCGTGCTAGTTTTTCTGTTCCACTATCAACAACAACTCTCTCCTCTCCTTCCCGACTGCTGCCTTTAACAGAGCGACAGGTGATCAGACAAACGCTCTCAGCTGGGTCATCTACGCTAATCTCGAAGACGGTCCTGGCACACCCCGCTTTGCTGCAGGTCTGCAGGCCACACCCCCCCACCACACTAGTATATCATGCAAAAGCGCAGATTCCAACCATTGAAAAACCTTCTATAGTTCAAAACTTACGGTCATTTGAAAACATCACTGCACATCATAATGGCAGCTACAGTTTCCATCTTAAAGATCTAAAAAAATGATTTGGGAATGTCCGGCGGGCCAGATTGAAAATTTGCCCAGGTCTGCCGTACGCAATAGTATGCTAAAAGTAATCATACAAACCCCATTCCCATATGAGTTGGGAAATTGTGTTAGATGTAAATACAAACGGAATACAATGATTTGCAAATCATATTCAACCCATATTCAGTTGAATATGCTACAAAGACAACATATTTGATGTTCAAACTGATAAACATTTTTTTTTTTTTTTTGCAAATAATCATTAACTTTAGAATTTGATGCCAGCAACACGTGACAAAGAAGTTGGGAAAGGTGGCAATAAATACTGATAAAGTTGAGGAATGCTCATCAAACACTTATTTGGAACATCCCACAGGTGAACAGGCAAATTGGGAACAGGTGGGTGCCATGATTGGGTATAAAAGTAGATTCCATGAATTGCTCAGAACACTTCAGAAACCCACTGTCAGTAACTACAGTTGGTCGCTACATCTGTAAGTGCAAGTTAAAACTCTCCTATGCAATGCATAAACCGTTTATCAACAACACCCAGAAACGCCGTCGGCTTCGCTGGGCCTGAGCTCATCTAAGATGGACTGATACAAAGTGGAAAAGTGTTCTGTGGTCTGACGAGTCCACATTTCAAATTGTTTTTGGAAACTGTGGACGTCGTGTCCTCCGGACCAAAGAGGAAAAAAAACATCCGGATTGTTATAGGGGCAAAGTTTAAAAGCCAGCATCTGCGATGGTATGGGGGTGTATTAGTGCCCAAGACATGGGTAACTTACACATCTGTGAAGGTGCCATTAATGCTGAAAGGTACATACAGGTTTTGGAGCAACATATGTTGCCATCCAAGCAACGTTACCATGGACGCCCCTGCTTATTTCAGCAAGACAATGCCAAGCCACGTGTTACATCAACGTGGCTTCATAGTAAAAGAGTGCGGGTACTAGATACCACAACGGAGACCCCCGGACTGTTGAACAACTTAAGCTGTACATCAAGCAAGAATGGGAAATAATTCCACCTGAGAAGCTTAAAAAATGTGTCTCCTCAGTTCCCAAATGTTTACTGAGTGTTGTTAAAAAGAAAGGCCATGTAACACAGTGGTGAACATGCCCTTTCCCAACTACGTTGGCACGTGTTGCAGCCATGAAATTCTAAGTTAATTATTATTTGGAAAAAAAAAAATAAAGTTTATGAGTTTGAACATCAAATATGTTGTCTTTGTAGTGCATTCAACTGAATATGGGTTGAAAAGGATTTGCAAATCATTGTATTCCGTTTATATTTACATCTAACACAATTTCCCAACTCATATGGAAACGGGGTTTGTACAACACAATCCAAATCTTAGAGTGTTAATGCAAGGAATTGATGTACAATAAAAGTGAAGTTCAGTTGTCATAAGTTGATGACTTATCTTCACGTGTCTATTGTGTATGGGGTGGAAGGACATTTCCTCTGCGGCACGGCAGCTCCCCAAAGTAACAGAGAGTGATTGAATACTCAGGAATGTGGACCGAAGACTGGGATTGATGAAGCCGGTGCACTGAAGATGTGTAGGACCGAAGCTCTGACTCGAGAGACAACTCAGAGGCCACTGAAACATAGAGCAGTTACAACCGACTTACTCTCACCTTTAGCTACCAAGAACATATGATGACTTTCCCAGAACATGGATTGCCCTGACCTCCATATCTCATGCGAGTCACATATTATTCAGCTATACAGGCAGGTCGTCGGCAATGTATGGGTGGGTTGCAATGAAATAACTATGCCGAGTTTTACTACTCATTTTTAACGCTTTAATGTTGCATAATCCTCTTTGCATAGGTCAGGGGTCGGCAACCCAAAATGTTGAAAGAGCCATATTGGACCAAAAATACAAAAAAAAAATCTGGAGCTGCAAAAAATTAAAAGCCATATTACATACAGATAGTGTGTCATGAGATATCAATTGAATTAAGAGGACTTAAAGGAAACTAAATGACCTCAAATATAGCCATACTTGCCAACCTTGAGACCTCCGATTTCGGGAGGTGGGAGGTGGGGGGGTGGGGTGGGGCGTGGTCGGGGTGGGGTGGGGACGTGGTTGGGGGCGGGGCTAAGAGGGGAGGAGTATATTTACAGCTAGAATTCACCAAGTCAAGTATTTCATATATATATATATATATATATATATATATATATATATATATATATATATATATATATATATATATATATATATATATATATATATATATATATAAGAAATACTTGACTTTCAGTGAATTCTAGCTATATATATATATATTTATTATATATATATATATATATATATATATATATATATATATATATATATATATATATATATATATATATATATATATATATATATATAAATAAATATATATATATATTAATATATATATATATATATATATATATATATATATATATATATATATATATATATATAAATATATGTATGTGTGGGAAAAAAAATCACAAGACTATTTCATCTCTACAGGCCTGTTTCATGAGGGGGGGTTCCCTCAATCATCAGGAGATTTTAATGGGAGCATTCACATACCATGGATTATATAGGGCACAGAGTGGGTGGGTACAGGCTGGTGTAGGGGCGTGGTGATTGGCTCATGTGTTACCTAGGAGGTGTTTCCGTCTGTGGCGGCATGCTGTTACAATTTCGCTGCGCTTGTTGAGGGATGACAGGTCTGGACGGTAAATAATAAACAGTTTTTCTTTCAAGCATAGGTTGCATCTTTTATTACCACTATTGTAAGGTGTGCTGGATGCAAGAATTTGCCATGTTATTGAATATTCAACATTATTGTCTTTGAGGTCCCAAATGTGTTTGCTGAGTTCTGTGGTGTTCCGCAGGTTTTGGTTCCTGAAAGAAGCCTTGTGATTGTTCCATCTGGTTTTGAACTCTCCCTCAGTTAATCCTACATATGTGTCGGATGTGTTAATGTCCTTGCGTGTTACCTTAGATTGGTAGACAACTGATGTTTGTAAGCAATCAGAGGGCAATCAGGTTTCTTTCGACAGTTGCAACCTTTGTTGGTTTTGGAGTCGCTCTGTCCGGGGGCCGACGGCTCATTTGCAATTGTTTTGTTGTGGTTTGAGATGATTTGTCGTATATTGTTCATACAGCTGTAGCTCAATTTAATGTTGTTCTTGTTGAATACTTTTCTTAGGGTGTTGTCTTTGGGAAAGTGTTTGTCAATCAGGTTGAGGAATTTGTGTCCAATGTTAGTTGAGACGTTTTTGCTGTATGGGGGGTTGTACCAGATGATGTCGTTTCGTTTTCTGTTCTTTTTCGGTTGGTTTCCTGGCGTGGGTTCATAGGTGAGGGTGAAATTGTATCCGCTTTCATCAATATATATATATATATTAATAAAAGAAATACTTGAATTTCAGTGTTCATTTATTTACACATATACACACACATAACACTCATCTACTCATTGTTGAGTTAAGGGTTGAATTGTCCATCCTTGTTCTATTCTCTGTCACTATTTTTCCAACCATGCTGAACACCCTTTCGCAGGTACCCAGAAAGGTTTCGAGTACCACCAAAAAAACTGAATCTCTGAAGACAGTATAAAAATCTGTGTTAAAGGTGTACAAATACTGTTTGTATAATAAGCATGTTATTTTTTACAAATGAGGGTTAAGAGTTCAGTACTAAAAAAAAAAGAAAAGAATGTCGCTTAAGTACAGTTTTTTAATTGAGCTGCTACATTTTTTGGTTGGGTTGTTTATTTATTTTGAGTAACTTCTATACATTTCTAAAAGGGGAGGAATGTAATAGTGATCTATGTTTGTCTGTTGCCATCTCCTGGTGAATGTTGGCTATAGCGTACTGGGGTTACTTTTTGGTTGGCCAACGATTTACGTGGTGTTGCGCACCTGACGTCACTCAGGTCCGCATGGAGCTGGAGGGGGCGTGGCTTCCAGCTCCGCCTGAATTTCGGGAGATTTTCGGGAGAAAATTAGTCCCGGGAGGTTTTCGGGAGAGGCGCTGAATTTCGGGAGTCTCCCGGAAAATCCGGGAGGGTTGGCAAGTATGAATATAGCTACAAATGAGGCATTATGATGCAATATGTACATATAGCTAGCCTATATAGCATGTTAGCATCGATTAGCTTGCAAATATGTCTGATTAGCACTCCACACAAGTCAATAACATCAACAAAACTCACCTTTCATGCACAACCTTAAAAGTTTGGTGTACAAAATGAGACAGAAAAAGAAGTGGCATAAAACACGTCCTAGAAAGTTATACATGTAAACAAACTACGGTGAGTTCAAGGACCGCCAAAATTAGTAGGACAAAACGGCGCTCGCCAAATACTCGAATCAGTGAAGCATGTTTAATATAAACAGTGTGCTTTATAACAACTAGGGAGGTTTGTGTCATGTTTGTCCTCCTACAGAAACCATATTAAAACAAAAAATAGATTGTTTTCCCCTCATCTTTTTCCATTTTTTCATACATTTCTGAAAAAGCTCCAGAGAGCCACTAGGGCGGCGCTAAAGTAGAGCCGCGGGTTGCCGACCCCTGGCATAGGTCAACAGTTTGATTTTATTTGGAAAAAATACAAGTCGGGGGAAGTCAGTGCAGACCGGTACTCAAATTCTGACCCGGGTGTTGTCGAAATTGGCGAGTTGGTAAAGCTATGAGATTATCAAGATACCTCTCACACATTTAAATGCACGCTATATAAAACGTGACTCATTTATCAGTTTCTTCATTAAAACCAGAAGTCTTCACTCTTCATAAAATGTTTTTATATCGATATGGCAATTCATCCCGATACCTTTTATCATGATACATGATATAATATCGATTTTTATTGTCTCATCGATTTTTTTTTTTTAGTTAAAAAGAATGTGGGAGGGTTGAGTCATGTTTTGGGGCGATTTTAACTCAAGGACAACTTCCGCACCTTCGCTCCGCAAAGTGTCGTCGTACTGCTGCTTCGCTGTGGGGGGTCAGTGGTGAGCAGGCAGTATAAGAAGTCAACAGTTGAAAAGTACAGGCCATTTTTTTTTTTTTTACACTTAAGTGACTAGAAACGACACACAAACAACAGCTTTGCAATAAATGAAAAATTGATCAATTGAATTTTATTAATTGTTTTACTCATTTGTTTAATGAATTATTACTGTTATCTATTGTACCTACCGTATTTTTCGGACTATAAGTCGCAGTTTTTTTCAAATATATATATATATATATATATATATATATATATATATATTTTTTTTTGTGTCCTGTCCAGCTTCTCAGGCAAATCATATAGTTGATGTAGATGCCCATGTCGGCTGTTCAGATTTACTTTACAAAAGAGAAGTGTAGGATACTTCTCTTGTTGACTTATTTGTATTTGACTTTATTAAATGTATTTATATTATCATTTAGAGCAGCCGGGCCGGAGCAGGAGGGGATAGAAAGAGAAAAAAAAAGAAGACAGAGGGGGAAATTGTGGGGACAAGAGGGGGATTAGACAGAGAGACAAAAACAACAACAGCAAACAACAACAACAATAGAGCAACATCAGCAAATATGACATGTACAAATATGATGGTAAAAGTAATAGCAAATAAGCAGTTAGCGAAAAATAAAAAATAATACAGAAATGACAATGAGCATTATTACACTATAAATGGATCAATACAAATACCAATAGAAATAGCGCTATTGATAATGAACAATACCAATAATTTACCTTTATTATCAACAATACAGTTGTTTAAATGCAACAATACATATACGTAATGATAACTTGAGATACGAAAGAATGCAGAAAAATGGAGGGGGAGAAAGAGAAGCAACCTACATTAACCTTGTAGATTGTTATAGTCACAATAGGTTAAGCTTTGTCAGTGTGCCATGTGTTACACCCAGTTTACACTAGGGCAACAACGTTAATATATGTTTGATGAAACGTGATTATGTGCATGAGTGTAAGTATGCATATGTACTTTTTTCATAGTTTGGCCGGGCTCCAGTGCGACTTATATATGTTTTTTCCCGTCTTTATTATGCATTTTCGGCAGGTGCGACTTATACTCCGAAAAATACGGTATAAATAACTTGTATTTTAGGATTAAAATAATTAAGTATGTAGAATATCGCACTACATCACAATTACCATGAATTGATTAACGTGGACCCCGACTTAAACAAGTTGAACAACTTATTCGGGTGTTACCATTTAGTGGTCAATTGTACGGAATATGTACTGTACTGTGCAATCTACTAATAAAAGTTTCAATTAATCAATCAATTTCACAACATTGCAATACTGTATCGTTTCATGACTTAAGTATTGTGATATGTATCGTACCGTGAAGTACTCGCCAAGAGTCCCCCTAAATGTCCATCCATCCATTTTCTACCGCTTATTCCCTTTTGGGGTCGCGGGGGGCGCTGGAGCCTATCTCAGCTACAATCGGGCGGAAGGCGGGGTACACCCTGGACAAGTCGCCACCTCATCGCAGGGCCCCCCCCTAAATGTAAATGTTTTAAATACATTATGTTTTTGTTTTAATGTTAATGATCATTCACAACATTGGTTATTTAGAACATACTTATAATCTGTTTATGCAATCAAAGTTGCTCAAATTTGATGACCTTGTTAAATATAATCATACTTGCCAACCCTACCGAATTTTCCGGGAGACTCCCGAAGTTCAGCGCCTCTCCCGAAAACCTCCCGGGACAAATATTCTCCCGAAAATCTCCCGATTTTCAGCCGGAGCTGGAGGCCACGCCCCCTCCAGCTCCATGCTGACCTGAGTGAGGACAGCCTTTTTTCACGACAGGAGGACACAGGCCCGGCCCTAACCAATCTGGCGCCCTAGGCAAGATTTTAGGTGGCGCCCCCCCACATCGGCAGTGAAGTGTATATACTCACAAGAAACCGAATAGCTTTGTCTTTGACCTTTTTTTTACTTAAAGAAAGCAAATTAACAATCAGAATAGTTAACAAGATAAAAAAAAATATGAATAAATAAATGAATGCAAAAAATAAAAAATGAATATATGAAATACAATATTTTTTACATACATATTGCTTAATTTACATTAATGATGTGCACTTTAACAACTAGGCTTACAACTATACCTAATATATAAAGGGGTGGAAAAGTGACTATTACCTGCAGGGCAAACATTAGCTAACCAGAAGGCAATAACAATGTAAACAAAAAACACCTGCTTAAAAGATCTAATACAAATGTCCCTGAGGAATGTAAGGTGGGAGTACTGTAATTACCTAACGTTACATTATTATTTTCCATACCAATTTAGCCCCCTCCACAATATTAACCCGACGTTAAAACAGAACTAGCTATTTATTGATTAGCAATTGCCGAATCATGTAACATTAGCTTAATGCTAAAAAGCCAGGTTACTATCACATTCTGTAACAGACAAATAATTTCATGTAGGGGGGGTGCGTAATGTTGTAACAAATAATATTTCTATTATATAGGCTTTACTTTGCATTTTAATTAACGTGGGATTATTTTTTGTATTTAGAAATAATAGTACCAACTTTTTTTTTTTTTTCCTCCAACATTTGTGGCACTGGCGTGGCGCCCCCTGATGGACGGCGCCCTTAGCATTTGCCTATACGGCCTATGCCACGGGCCGGCCCTGGGAGGACAACAGGGTGACAAGAACTAAATCATCCAGACAAGAGATAAATTGTATTATTATGTTTATCTTACCTAAAAATAAATATATTCATTAATTAAAAAAAACGAAAAACAAATACATTTTTTACTATATTTTGCTAAAAACATCAAAATTAATTGTATTTTTATTTGTATTTCTTCTGACTCCTTATTACACCCAGCCATAGAATTATACATTAAAATAAACATATTTGAAATAATTAATGTCGTGCATTCAATTGAATATGGGTTGAAAATGATTTGCAAATCATTGTATTCCTTTTAAATTTACATCTAACACAATTTCCCAACTCATATGGAAACGGGGTTTGTATCTCAGTCTATTGTTCACTAGTAAAAGATGGATGGATTTCTCGGTTGATTGACTATATGTTCTGGCTGTTTGTCTTTCAAGTGGAGGAAACTCATTTTTAACTACTCTCTGAACACCTGTACGGTCTCCAATAAAAAAAATATGAAGACGCTAAATTTTACAAAGACAACGTCACTGAGAGGATTGTAAATATATCAACTTGAAACAATGGAATACAACTCGAAAAATGCTCTGGCAGTGGTTTATATTTCACTATTGCTTATTTTGCTGTCAATCAAAAAGGGATTCAGTCTTAGACGGATCATCCAGTCATCATGTGGAAGCTCAGTGTCCACGCCAGCTGAGGCCGAGCCCACTTTCCATACACTTCCAGAGACGCTCAGCGTTTGACAGGCGGTACAAAGCCCAATATTTATTCAGTAACGGTCTGGTTTAGCTGCAGTGGAATAACCCACTCTTTGCTCCCCCATTGTAGTCAATGGACGCTCAGCTTTTAACATTGTTCAATACACTCTGACGCTGCGAATGAATGAGAAGAAAGTCTGCACAAATATTGAACGCATTCTAAATAGAGATGTCCGATAATGGCTTTTTTGCCGATTCCGATATCAACCGATACCGATATATACAGTCGTGGAATTAACACATTATTATGCCTAATTTTGTTGTGATGCCCCGCTGGATGCATTAAACAATGTAACAAGGTTTTCCAAAATAAATCAACTCAAGTTATGGAGAAAAAAAATGCCAACATGGCACTGCCATATTTATTATTGAAGTCACAAAGTGCATTATTTTTTTTAACATGCCTCAAAACAGCAGCTTGGAATTTGGCACATGCTCTCCTTGAGAGAGCATGAGGAGGTTGGGGGGGGGGGGGGGGGGGGGGTCGAAGCGGGGGTGTGGAGGGTAGCGGGGGGTGTATATTGTAGCGTCCCGGAAGAGTTAGTGCTGCAAGGGGTTCTGGGTATTTGTTCTGTTGTGTTTATGTTGTGTTACGGTTTGTTTGTCATTCTTGTTTGGTGTGGGTTCACAGTGTGGGGCATATTTGTAACAGTGTTAAAGTTGTTTATACGGCCACCCTCAGTATGGCTGTTGACCAAGTATGGGTATGGGTTCTGGGTATTTCTTCTGTTGTGTTACGGTGCGGATGTTCTCCCGAAATGTGTTTGTCATTCTTGTTTGGTGTGGGTTCACATATTTGTAACAGTGTTAAAGCTGTTTATATGGCCACCCTCAGTGTGACCTGTATGGCTGTTGACCAAGTATGCTTTGCATTCACTTGTGTGTGTGAAAAGCCTTAGATATTATGTGATTGGGCCGGCACGCAAATGCAGTGCCTTTAAGGTTTATTGAAGCTCTGTACTTCTCCCTACGTCCGTGTACCACTCCGTACAGCGGCGTTTTTAAAAAGTCATACTTTTTGAAACCGATACCGATAATTTCCGATATTACATTTTGAAGCATTTATCGGACATCTCTAATTGTAACGCATACAGTATTTCCCACAGATAGCCAATATACTTGTCCTTATATTTTCTTTTAAAAGGCAAAAACATGTTACACATACACTATTTAAAAACCAATCTGTGTTATCAGCGATTAGCATTAACATATAATGTGTACTTTTATCATATCGTTTTGCTTAATTGTTGCTGCGTGTTTTATTACTACAATGTAACACAGGCTGGACTTTGTACACCCCTGGTAAACTGACGTAGCCTGTTGCTCAAACTCTTAATTTGAAAACAAATAGTGCACTCAATGTTTTATGGAACATGACTGCAACAGATGCAATTACATTTATTACCTGGAAGGTGAAGTGTTTCTGTATTGCAAAATCTTAAAACATTTTTAAATAAATACAATAATATATTTTGTTTACTTTTTTTTGTGGCGTCCTTAAAGGCCTACTGAAACCCACTACTACCGACCACGCAGTCTGATAGTTTATATATCAATGATGAAATCTTAACATTGCAACACATGCCAATACGGCCGGGTTAGTTTACTAAAGTGCAATTTTAAATTTTGCGCGAAATATCCTGCTGAAAACGTCTCGGTATGATGACGACTGCGCGTGACGTCACGGATTGTAGAGGTCATTTTGGGACAGCATGGTGGCCAGCTATTAAGTGGTCTGTTTTCATCGCAAAATTCCACAGTATTCTGGACATCTGTGTTGGTGAATCTTTTGCAATGTGTTCAATGAACAATGGAGACAGCAAAGAAGAAAGCTGTAGGTGGGAAGCGGTGTATTGCGGCAGGTGTCGTGCCGGATAACGCACCCCCGCCGTAGAATGCACCCCCTGACTGTTGTGCCGGATAACACAGCCGGTGTTTCATTGTTTACATTCCCGGAAGATAACAGTCAAGCTTTACCATTGGCCTGTGGAGAACTGGGACAACAGAGACTCTTACCAGGAGGACTTTGAGTTGGATGCGCAGACGCGGTACCGTGAGTACGCATGCAGCTGCGGCTTCCAAACATTTGATCGCTTGCCCGTACGTGCGCGCCGCTATGTGCATGTCACGTACGTAACTTTGGGGACTTTGGGGAAATATATGTGCTGTATGAACTTTGGGGAGGTGAACGATACTTTGGGCTGTGGGATTGAGTGTGTTGTGCAGGTGTTTGAGTTGTATTGGCGGGTTATATGGACGGGAGGGGGGAGGTGTTTGTTATGCGGGATTAATTTTTGGCATATTAAATATAAGCCTGGTTGTGTTGTGGCTAATATAGTCTTGTGTTTATTTACTGTTTTAGTCATTCCCAGCTGAATATCAGGTCCCACCTGCCTCTCACAGCATCTTCCCTATCTGAATCGCTCCCACTGCCCTCTAGTCCTTCACTCTCACTTTCCTCATCCACGAATCTTTCATCCTCGCTCAAATTAATGGGGAAATCGTCGCTTTCTCGGTCCGAATCGCTCTCGCTGCTGGTGGCCATGATTGTAAACAATGTGCAGATGTGAGGAGCTCCACAACCTGTGACGTCACGCTACTCGTCTGCTACTTCCGGTACAGGCAAGGCTTTTTTATCATCGACCAAAAGTTGCAAACTTGTTCTTTACTAAATCCTTTCAGCAAAAATATGGCAATATCGCGAAATGATCAAATATGACACATAGAATGGACCTGCTATCCCCGTTTAAATAAGAAAATCGCATTTCAGTAGGCCTTTAAATCAGCTTATTGCGGTCCATCAGAAGTAAATGAGTAAATGGGAATCACTGCACATATTTAGTCAATGAAATGTAAACACAATTCCACATATTTGACCGCTTATTTTTTGACATTTCAGGGGAAGCTGAGCTTCCCTTAAAGTCAAAGCAATCGCCACTGACCCTCCCCTACAGTTTGGTCACAAGCTTTGGGTAGTGACCCAAAGGGCAATACCGTAGATACGGGCGAAATGAGCTTCCTTTGAAGGGTGGCTGAGCACATTCTTAGAAATAGAGTGAAGAGCTCCATTATCCAGGCGGGAAGGAGTATCGAGCCGCTGCTTTCCACATCGGGAGGAGCCAGTTAAAGTGGCTCGGCATCTAGTCCAGATGCCTCCCAGACGCCTCCCAGGTGAGGCTCACTGGGGATAAGACCCTGAGGTAGACCTAGTTAGGTATGCCTCTGTGTACTTCCCATTAAACCATACCTGCCAACCCTCCCGGATTTTCCGGGAGACTCCCGAAATTCAGCGGCTCTCCCGAATACCTCCCGGGACAAATTTTCTCCCGAAAATCTCCCAAAATTCAGGCGGACTCAGGTCCATGCGGACCTAAGTCCGCTTTCCCACAATATAAACAGCGTACCTGCCCAATCCCGTTATAACTGTAGAATGATGGAGGGCGAGTTCTTGGTTTCTTATGTGGGTTTATTGTTAGGCAGTTTCATTAACGTCCTCCCAGCGCGGCAACAACACACAACAACAGCAGTCACGTTTTCGTCTTACCGTAAAGCAGTTTGTCTGCCGTAAACAGCAATGTTGTGACACTCTTAAACAGGACAATACTGCCATCTAGTGCATTTGATGAAAGCACTTTTTTGCGTGCCACACAGCAATGCATCATCAGAGAGGGTGTTCAGCATGGTTAGAAAAATAGTGACAGAGAATAGAACAAGGATGGACAATTCAACCCTTAACTCAACAATGAGTAGATGAGTGTTGTGTGTGTGTATATGTGTAAATAAATGAACACTGAAATTCAAGTATTTATTTTATATATATATATGAAATACTTGACTTGGTGAATTCTAGCTGTAAATATACTCCTCCCCTCTTAACCACGCCCCGCCCCGCCCCCCCACCTCCCGAAATCGGAGGTCTCACGGTTGGCAAGTATGCATTAAACAAAAGGAGGTGGCTGGAGACAGAAGTCTGGGTCTTCTTAGACGACAACTACCATGTGACCCAAACCAGATTGGTGACAAAAATGAGATGGATTTTGTTGTTTTTTACATTTATTTACATTACATTTTGGTCACCGCAATCATAATATAATTCAAACATTTAATCACTAGCCCGGGATTAGCGCAATGATGCCTACGGTCTTGGTTTACCTCAATAGTCTATATATCCGGTTTCCTTGCAGTATCCAAGAACATTTCCAACATTAAAATGTGCAGAAAGTAATGTGCTAACATTTTTGGCACATTAAATTGCTGTAAGTGCTTCATGTGAAATATTAATTAGGATCCTTGCCTCCAACATTTTGTTCCTAACACTATCCCCTCGGTGGCCCTCGCAGCGTTCACCGCCTCAGCATAGGGTCGGGCGATAAAACGATATCTTTATATTGCGATAGACATGTAATCGATATCAATGAAAAATGTGTTCGAGGTGATCACTGATCACTGATCAGTGGGAGTGACTTTCTAACAGCCCATCTGGTAGCAGTATCAACTATCAGGGTTGTTGTTTCACAGTAGACTCTTCAGTGAGAAGTGGAACTAAAAATGAGTGCTGCATATAAGTCACTTTGAGAGTATAAAAAAAACAGACCGTCGTTAGCCCAATATGCTCTGTAAATTATGCAAGGCGCTCACCGGTAACACCACACCAATTTAGCCGTGCTCACCCTTTAGAGCGGTGTTTTTCAACCACTGTACCAGACACAGTCTGGTGTGCCGTGGGAGATTATCTAATTTCACCTATTTGGGTTAAAAATATTTTTTGCAAACCAGTAATTGTAGTCTGCAAATGATGTGTTGTTGAGTGTCGGTGCTGTCTAGAGCTCGGCAGAGTAACCGTGTAATACTCTTCCATATCAGTAGGTGGCAGCAGGTAGCTAAAGTCGGAAACAGCGGGAGGCAGCGTGCAGGTAAAAAGGTGTCTAATGCTTAAACCAAAAATAAACAAAAGGTGAGTGCTTCTAAGAAAAGGCATTGAAGCTTAGGGAAGGCTATGCAGAAGGGAACTAAAACTGAACTCGCTAAAAAGTAAACAAAAACAGAATGCTGGACGACAGCAAAAACTTACTGTGGAGCATAGACGGCGTCCACAAAGTACATCCCAACATGACATGACAATCAACAATGTCCCCACAAAGAAGGATACAAACAACTGACATATTCTTGATTGCTAAAACAAAGTTTATGCGGGAATTATCGCTCAAAGGAAGACATGAAACTGCTCCAGGAAAATACCAAAAAAAGAGAAAAAGCCACCAAAATATTGCGATCGCGAAAACGACTTTGTACTGTCAACTGAGTTCCATTTTTTTATGATGTCTGCTGGTGGTGTGCCTCTGGATTTTTTCAACGCAAAAAATGTGCCTCGGCTCAAAAAAGGTTGAAAAACATTGCTTTAGAGCACAGGCAGAACTGCCTGGCACTAAGTATGCAGAAAAAAGTTTCTCTATTTTCACACTTTGCACTAGTTTGTTACACTTTATTAAGCATTTCTTACGTATTCCTTCTGTTTTTCAGAGGTCATTGTTAAGTGTTCAAAGTGATTTTAGAATTGTGTTTATATTGATTGTTTTCCATGGTTGTGTTGACATTTCCTTTCCTTTCTGCCTCAATAGCTGAGGGGATGTTATGTTGAATGCTATATTAAATGTTAACATTTAATATATTTTTTCTCCTGGTCCTTATTTTTTACTGGTCATCAAAAATGTCAAGAATAATTGATATTGACCGATAGAAAACACTTATATCATGATACAGTTTTCAACCATACCGTTCAGCTTGCAGCATATTTAACATAATCTTTGTTGCTTTGACGTTGTTCCGCTGTAAAGAGCCTCTATCCAAGTGTTGATTGGCTATACTAGTACAGCATGTATGTCAAAACATTTAATTTAACATAAATCGTGAGTCAAATTCCCAGATTTTTTTGGCAAAGTGACACTAATGGTGCCTTCCATTTGTACTGGGATGTCGGAATTTCCGAGTTCCTAGTCGGAATTTCAACTGAAATGCTCCTCGAGGTCGGATTTCCGACTTGGAAAGTCAGCGCATTCTCACCACTCCATTGTCCAGATAGCAATAATTTGGTACCGGTACCACAATGCATATCAATACTTTTCGATACTTTTCCAAATAAAGGGAACTACGAAAAGGTGTAAATTTTGGCTTTATTTTAAAAGCCTACTGAAACCCACTACTACCGACCACGCAGTCTGATAGTTTATATATCAATGATGAAATCTTAACATTGCAACACATGCCAATACGGCCGGGTTAGTTTACTAATGTGCAATTTTAAATTTTGCCCGAAATATCCTGCTGAAAACGTCTCGGTATGATGACGCATGCGCGTGACGTTATGGATTGTAGAGGACATTTTGGGACAGCATGGTGGCCAGCTATTAAGTCGTCTGTTTTCATCGCAAAATTCCACAGTATTCTGGACATCTGTGTTGGTGAATCTTTTGCAATTTGTTCAATGAACAATGGAGACAGCAAAGAAGAAAGCTGTAGGTGGGAAGCGGTGTATTGCGGCAGGTGTTGTGCCGGATAACGCACCCCCGCCGTAGAATGCACCCCCTGACTGGTGTGCCGGATAACACAGCCGGTGTTTCATTGTTTACATTCCCGAAAGATGACAGTCAAGCTTTACCATTGGCTTGTGGAGAACTGGGATAACAGAGACTCTTACCAGGAGGACTTTGAGTTGGATACGCATACACGGTACCGTGAGTACGCATGCAGCTGCGGCTTCCAAACATTTGATCGCTTGCGTGCCGCTATGTGCATGTAACGTATGTAACTTTAGGGACTTTGGGGAAATATATGTGCTGTATGAACTTTGGGGAGGTGAACGGTACTTTGGGCTGTGGGATTGAGTGTGTTGTGCAGGTGTTTGAGTTGTATTGGCGGGTTATATGGACGGGAGGGGGGAGGTGTTTGTTATGCGGGATTAATTTGTGGCATATTAAATATAAGCCTGGTTGTGTTGTGGCTAATAGAGTATATATATGTCTTGTGTTTATTTACTGTTTTAGTCATTCCCAGCTGAATATCAGGTCCCACCCGCCTCTCACAGCATCTTCCCTATCTGAATCGCTCCCACTGCCCTCTAGTCCTTCACTCTCACTTTCCTCATCCACGAATCTTTCATCCTCGCTCAAATTAATGGGGAAATCGTCGCTTTCTCAGTCCGAATCGCTCTCGCTGCTGATGGCCATGATTGTAAACAATGTGCAGATGTGAGGAGCTCCACAACCTGTGACGTCACGCTACTCGTCTGCTACTTCCGGTACAGGCAAGGCTTTTTTATCAGCGACCAAAAGTTGCGAACTTTATCGTCGATGTTCTCTACTAAATCCTTTCAGCAAAAATATGGCAATATCGCGAAATGATCAAGTATGACACATAGAATGGACCTGCTATCCCCGTTTAAATAAGAAAATCGCATTTCAGTAGGCCTTTAATAGAAAATCTTGCAATACAATAAATAAATTCCTATTTCACTCAAAGAAGAACTTTAGAAGGTTAAAATTATAAATTAAAGGGCATTAAAAACATTGTGTTTTTCCTATTCTCACCACCCCATTGTCCCGATACCAATAATTTGGTACCGGTACCAAAATGTATATCAATACTTTTCGAGACTTTTCGTTACTTTTCCAAATAAAGGTAACTACGAAAAAGTGTAAATTGTGGCTTTATTTTAATAGAAAATCTTGCAATACAATAAACAATTTACTATTTCAAAGAAGAATTTTAGAGGTTAAAGTATAAATTAAAGGTAATTAAGAACATTGTTTTTCTGAAAGAACCATTTACAATTTTCCATATTCTGCCATAATCAAGGATTAGATTAGAACAGGGGTCGGCAACCTTTACCAGTCAAAGAGCCATTTTGACCAGTTTCACAAATTATAGAAAACAGTGGGAGCCATTTTGAAATTTAAAATGAAATAACACTGCATACAAAGTTTTTATTTTGCTTTGTGCTATGTATAAACCAGGGGTCTCAGACACGCTGCCCACACCTTAATAAGGAATTAGAATGCTGGTGCGGCACGCGGGTTTTGTATAAATGGCGCTTGTCAGCGTCATGCGTGCCGTGATGCTACAGCATATAGCACCCACTACAACCAGCGTGCCTGATCAGCCACATGTTGTATGGGGCTTCGGCTTGCTCACGTAAGTGACAGCAAGGCATACTTGGTCAACAACCACACAGGTTACACTGACGGTGGCGGTATAAAAAAAACGTTAACACTCTTACTAATAATGCGCCACACTGTGAACCCACACCAAACAAGAATGACAAACACATTTCGGGAGAACATCTGCACTGTCACACAACATAAACACAACAGGACAAATACCCAGAATCCCATGCAGCCCTAATTCTTCCGGGGTACATTATACACCCCGCTACCAAACCCCGCCCACCTCAACCGACGCACAAAGGGGGGGGGGGGGGGGGGGGGGTTGTTGGTAGCAGGGGTGTATAATGTACCCCTCATGCGTCGCCAGGCTCTGCTTTTTATCCATAGATTTATCAGATTTAATTTTTTATTATCTATAGCAGGGGGTGTCAAAAGTGTGCCATTTAAAGGCCCACGGCACATTCTAAAAATACTATTAAAATAAACACAAACATAAGAAAAGTGAAATAAAAAAGCTTAAAGGTTAAATGTAATTTAGAAAAAGTTGCAATGTTGACTAACAAAACAAAGCTGTTTTTTTTTTTCTTTCAAACTGTCATTGCTCAAAACATAATATTGAATCTAAATCAATGTTATTATGAATTATTGACTTATCCAAGGTTCCCATTACTTCACATCAAATATTCCACTAAGAAAAATATTTTTGGTGGAAGATTTTGCAAACTTGGTAAATAAATAACCCAAAAATGTATATTTTGTTGTTTTCTTACTGTACCGAAAATGAACCGGACCGTGACCTCTAAACCGAGGTACGTACCGAACCGAAATTTTTGTGTACCGTTACACCCCTAAGATTCATTATTCCACAGAACAATATTAATCCACTCCAAAAAGTGAAAAATACGGGTAATATAATAAATCCATAACGTTGCATTGAAGCAAAATAGCATCCGCTGTGACTGGCAGGTCTCTGGTTGCCGTCTGACGTCACTCCATTAAACACATCTGGCTTAAATGTGTTTCAGTTAGTTCTGTCTCTTGACTACAAACTGGACGATGGAGCCTTACACTCGCACACTGAGTCGTTTTCATTATGTAACACGCACATACATCTGTAGCTGTCAACACTCAATATAGCTGCTGGTCCGTCACTCAAATACATTTTATAACATAAACACAAATAATTATTCCTGTTGTTACAAAACACACACCCACATAACATTGTGCACATTGATTGTATTGTTTTTTTTTCTCGATATATTTGATAGGATATCATGTAAAAGGTATGTGCTCTGCACATGAATGCCATATATAAGTAATATTTCCAGCTGAGGGTAATTGTAATGCATAGAAACACAGTGATGGATCGGTGTGCACTTTACAAGAAGATGACATAATTGCATTTCACAATGCACTGCTCACATTGTTGGCTTGTTGAAGACTTAAAAAAAACAGGTGTTGATAAAAGACTTCCTGTCCTGAGATGTCACAGTACATCATGCCTACGTAAAAGCTCATTAAAATGCATTGTTTTTACATCTCTATTTCCACACATTACATGTAGTACCGATAAGAGTACTGATAAATACCGGTATCGATAAAATCCTAATTTTAATGTACAAACCCTGTTTCCATATGAGTTGGGAAATTGTGTTAGATGTAAATATAAACGGAATACAATGATTTGCAAATCATTTTCAACCCATATTCAGTTGAATATGCTACAAAGACAACATATTTGATGGTCAAACTGATAAACATTTTTTTTTTTTTGCAAATGTGAAGTGAAGTGAATTATATTTATATAGCGCTTTTCTCTAGTGACTCAAAGCGCTTTACATAGTGAAACCCAATATCTAAGTTACATTTAAACCAGTGTGGGTGGCACTGGGAGCAGGTGGGTAAAGTGTCTTGCCCAAGGACACAACAGCAGTGACTAGGATGGCGGAAGCGGGGATTGAACCTGCAACCCTCAAGTTGCTGGCACGGCCGCTCTACCAACCGAGCTAAACCGCCCCAAATAATAATATTTCATGTTCATAGTTTTTACCTTTGTGCTAGTCTTTTGTTTTCATTAGCCAAGTTGTATCTCCCCCTAAAATAATGTATTTACCTTCAAGCCAAGTCCAGTCTAGTTGTTTTGCATCCTGGGAAAGCGATCCGCACAGTAATTTGCGCCGCCATAGACCACAACATTAATGCAGTATGAAGAAGAATGTTTTGATGTAGACACATAGAATCATCATACTGCTGTGATTAAATGCATCAAGTGTTCATTCAAGGCTAAGGCAAAAATATCGAGATATATATCGTGTATCGTGACATGGCCTAAACATATTGAGATATTAATAGAAGGCCATATCGTGGGTACACTAGAAACAGCCTGTTTGATTTTGTTTTTATGTACTGTAAGTGTGACAATGATATTCTTAGAGTATAGACACTGTATTGGAGCTCCTCTTGTAGTACTCGGACTTGCCACACAAGTGAGGGGGGCGATCTCGAGCTAGCACGTGCATGTTGCCGCCGTTTCTTCTCAATGCGGCGTGTTTCTTGAGTTATGCGCCAGCTCTTGGCAAGGTGAACTGCGAGTAGCTTCCCACTGATGGGTTGTGACAGACTATGAGATAGCTGGTGTCTGAGTAAGTGCCTGAGGAAATGTCAGTACCAGCCTGGCCTCTGGAGAAGTCGGGCTCGGGTTCTGGTTTGTGCAAAGAACACATTTTTGCTTCCACTGAACTGAAAGAAAGTCACCAAAAGACAAATAGCAGGGGTCGCCTGCGTTGTAGCGGCCTTTCAAAAGTCATCGTGTTTAAGGAATGTGACATTTTCTGTCATTTATACATGTCTGACTAACCGGCTTTTTTACCGACTTAAGCAGAGTTAACGGTGCACATTTGCTGCTGAGGTTCTCTCACGACTTTGGTCTTTCTACATTGAGTTGGCCCTTGATATACAATATTGTGCATGTACCATATTTATCCGACCATAGAGTGCATCAGATTTTAAGGCGCATTAAAGGGGTCATAGTATCATTTGACATTTTTGACTGTACTTGAATGTATAGTAGACTTTATCTATATTATTCACATGTGAATAATGTTGTATAATAGACTGTATTTATATTATTCACATGTTAATATTGCTGTATAATAGACTATTTATATTATTCACATGTGAATAATGCTGGATAATAGACAGTATTTATATTATTCACATGTGAATAATGCTGTATAATAGACTGTATTTATATTATTCACATGTGAATAATGCTGTATAATAGACTGTATTTATAATATTCACATGTGAATAATGCTGGATAATAGACTGTATTTATATTATTCACATGTGAATAATGCTGTATAATAGACTGTATTTATAATACTCACATGTGAATAATGATGTATAATAGACTGTATTTATATTATTCACATGTGAATAATGCTGTATAATAGACTGTATTTATAATACTCACATGTGAATAATGATGTATAATAGACTGTATTTATATTTTTCACATGTGAATAATGCTGTATAATAGACTTTATTTATATTATTCACATGTGAATAATGCTGTATAACAGACTGTATTTATATTATTCACATGTGAATAATGCTGGCTAATAGACTGTATTTATATTATTCACATGTGAATAATGATGTATAACAGACTGTATTTATATTATTCGCATGTGAATAATGCTGTATAATAGACTGTATTTATATTATTCACATATGAATAATGCTGTATAATAGACTGTATTTATAATATTCACATGTGAATAATGCTGTGTAATAGACTTTATTTATATTATTCACATGTGAATAATGTTGTATAATAGACAGTATTTATATTATTCACATATGAATAATGCTGTATAATAGACTGTATTTATAATATTCACATGTGAATAATGCTGTGTAATAGACTTTATTTATATTATTCACATGTGAATAATGTTGTGTAATAGACTGTATTTATATTATTCACATGTGAATAATGTTGTGTAATAGACTGTATTTATATTATTCACATGTGAATAATGCTGTATAATAGACAGTATGTATATTATTCACATGTGAATAATGTTGTGTAATAGACTGTATTTGTATTATTCACGTGTGAATATTGCTGTATAATAGACTATTTATATTATTTACATGTGAATAATGCTGTATAATAGACTGTATTTATAATATTCACATGTGAATAATGCTGTATAATAGACTTTATTTATATTATTCACATGTGAATAATGCTGTATAATAGACTGTATTTATATTATTCACATACAAATAATGCTGTGTAATAGACTGTCTTTATATTATTCACATGTGAATATTGCTGTATAATAGAAAGTATTTATATAATCCACATGTGAATAATGCTGGATAATAGACAGTATTTATATTATTCACATGTGAATAATGCTAGATAATAGACTGTATTTATATTGTTCACATGTGAATAATGCTGTATAACAGACTGTATTTATATTATTCACATGTGAATAATGCTGTGTAATAGACTGTATTTATATTATTCACATGTGAATAATGCTGTGTAATAGACTTTATTTATATTATTCACATGTGAATAATGTTGTGTAATAGACTGTATTTGTATTATTCACGTGTGAATATTGCTGTATAATAGACTATTTATATTATTTACATGTGAATAATGCTGTATAATAGACTGTATTTATAATATTCACATGTGAATAATGCTGTATAATAGACTTTATTTATATTATTCACATGTGAATAATGCTGTATAATAGACTGTATTTATATTATTCACATACGAATAATGCTGTGTAATAGACTGTCTTTATATTGTTCACATGTGAATATTGCTGTATAATAGAGAGTATTTATATAATCCACATGTGAATAATGCTGGATAATAGACAGTATTTATATTATTCACATGTGAATAATGCTAGATAATAGACTGTATTTATATTGTTCACATGTGAATAATGCTGTATAACAGACTGTATTTATATTATTCACATGTGAATAATGCTGTGTAATAGACTTTATTTATATTATTCACATGTGAATAATGTTGTGTAATAGACTTTATTTATAGTATTCACATGTGAATAATGTTGTATAATAGACTGTATTTGTATTATTCACATGTGAATATTGCTGTATAATAGACTATTTATATTATTTACATGTGAATAATGCTGTATAATAGACTGTATTTATAATATTCACATGTGAATAATGCTGTATAATAGACTTTATTTATATTATTCACATGTGAATAATGCTGTATAATAGACTGTATTTATATTATTCACATACGAATAATGCTGTGTAATAGACTGTATTTACATTATTCACATGTGAATAATGCTGTATAATAGAGAGTATTTATATTATTCACATGTGAATAATGCTGTATAATAGACTATTTATATTATTCACATGTGAATAATGCTGTATAATAGACTGTATTTATATTATTCACATGTGAATAATGCTGTATAATAGACTGTATTTATATTATTCACATGTGAATAATGCTGTATAATAGACTGTATTTATATTATTCACATGTGAATAATGCTGGATAATAGACTGTATTTATATTATTCACATGTGAATATAGCTGTATAATAGACTGCATTTTTATTATTCACATGTGAATAATGCTGTGTAATAGACTGTATTTATATTATTCACAGGTGAATAATTATGTATAATAGACTGTATTTATATTATTCACATGTGAATAATGCTGGATAATAGACTGTATTTATATTATTCACATATGAATAATGCTGTATAATAGACTGCATTTATATTATTCACATGTGAATAATGCTGTGTAATAGACTGTATTTATATATGTCATATGTGAATAATGCTGTATAATAGACTGTATTTATATTATTCACATGTGAACAATGCTGTGTAATAGACTGTATTTATATTATTCACATGTGAATAATGTTGTATAATAGACAGTATTTATATTATTCACATGTGAATAATGCTGGATAATAGACAGTATTTATATTATTCACATGTGAATAATGCTAGATAATAAACTATTTATATTGTTCACATGTGAATAATGCTGTATAATAGACTGTATTTATATTATTCACATATGAATAATGATGTATAATATGTATGTATGTATGTATGTATGTACAGTATGTATATGAATTAAATATTTATTACATACCTGAGTTATTGTTTTTCTTCCATCAACAATCCCTGTCTGAAACAAAGTTCTATTTTATCATTTGGTCCCATCTGATCAACATCTTACTAAAGGTTTTGCAGAAACCTAATGTTTAAAATTAACATTGGTTCAGAATGTTAAAAGGGATTTGTTCACTGACTCAAAAGCCATTATTACACGAAGCCCAGAGCTCGCTGCTTTTATCAGACACACTTTAATATGCGCAAAAATGCTCTCTAGGAGGAAGTCGCAGCCCCGCACCATTGATGTACCCAAGACAGAGTCTGACAAGCCTCTTAATGATGTATGAAGATTAAAGGCCCCGTTTCTGGAGGTGGAGACGAAAGTCTGGGCTTGAAGGCGCGGTATACATGATAAATGATTCATGTCACTCAAATCACTTCTGGTACATTTGGTATGTGTTTTCTAGTAGTTCTGTTCGGGTCGCACTTGATGTATTTGCGTTCTTCTGCAGTGACTCGTTGTATTTATTTGATGAAGAACAACTTTTAATTAACATATCTTCCAATACACCCTTGCCTCCCCAAGGAATTCTGCAAACGTTAAAAAATTCCTATTTCTATGTTTGGCCAAGGACTGTTTTTTTCGTAATATTATTCAGTTTTCCGGGTTTTTTTTTTTTTCTTATCCTGGCTCCTTTGTGTTTTTAATCTGAGGACATTTGAAGTGCTTGTACGTATTTATAAACGAGAAAAGTACAGCGGATGATGGAAGTGAATGCCACAAACAATCTCTGAGTGGAATACCAATACCTTGGGAGTGTTTTGACTTACAATATTTATGGGGAGGTAGACTGGATTTTGTTCATGTACTATTTTTGTTCCAGTCTCTCATCTGGTCTACGATGGTTGAATAGGACACACTTAAATAAATACATCTGTGGACACGGCACATGTGCCAAGCGTGCAGGTTTTAACAAGTTTTTTATAATAATATGTTTTAACAAAAGTTTTCTCTCCAGCAAGACGCGACTTTTCAGCCACGTCCGTATCCTCTCTCTTCTCCTGCTCCCGGCCGCTTACTGTTAAAGACAACAGATGATTAGATTAATATGTACCACCTGTGAAATCTAATCACCTGCCAGCTGTGTCTCGCCGTCAGCACTGCCCCGCCCCCTTCCGATGGTGCTCTATCCTCAGCACCATGGACAGAGGCGGTGACCTTTGCTCCTGCCACACCTCCCTCCACAACTTCTTTAAATGATAACTAAAATGTGTCATTAACAAATTATAATTTGAATTAAATTCATGAAGGTGTTATTAAAGGGGCTGTTCCCACCTCCCTTACAGTTAACACTATCACAAGAACACCATTGACTAGCTTATGTTTCCATTAGTGGTTGAACAGAACACATTTTACACGGATTCACAATTACTAAGTTAATGTAATACAATTATTTTACGGGATAAAATAATGAATACAATTATGTAGGGTTGTCCCGATAATTATATATTGGTACCAGTACCGGTCCCAAAATATATTTTGATGCTTTACAAAATAAAAGTATATATATATATTTTTTTGGCTTCAGAATGCTAAAATTAAAAAAAATAATAATAATAATGAATTAAAAAAAGAAAAAGATTTATATATGTATATATTTATCTATCTATATATATATATATTTTTTTTTTTTGGCTTCATTTTAGCAAAAAATCGTACTGTACGTTATACATATGGTTCGTATTACATTGCAAGAACAATTTTAGAAGATTAAAATACAAATTAAAAGGCAAACACGTCAGGGTTTTTTGTTGCACTCAAAGAACAATTTACAATTTTACATATTACATATAGCCTGCCATAATCTAGGATTAGGTTAGATCAGGGGTCGGCAACCCAAAATGTTGAAAGAGCCATATTGGACCAAAAATACCAAAAATTAAATCTGTCTGGAGCCGCAGAAAATGTAACGTTTTATATACGTGTTAAAATGAAGGCAACACATGATGTAAGTGTCTATATTAGCTATATTAGACTACTATCACAATGACTATGTGTCGCAGCCTGATGCAAATCTTTGTTGACAGACCACCCAACTCTGGAAAAAGTTAGACTATATCCTATCCTCTGTAGCTGCTATGTTTTGAAAGACTACCGAAGTATTTATTTGCGGATCGATACTGAAATATCGACACTGCCGATACCAAATCTTTGTGCTCTGATATCGATCCTCAAATCACAATATTGATACTTTTGATCCTTAAGTTATTTGAGATAATGTGTATGATTAACAGGAACACAGTGTAACATAACTAAATCACTGACATCTTGTCTAAATGAAAAGTAATTGATGGCAATATATATCTATATGTATGTATATATATACATACATATATATATATATATATATACATATATATATATACATACATATATATATATATATATATATATATATATATATATATATATATATATATATATATATACATATATATATATATATATATGTATATATGTATGTATATATATATATGTACGTATGTATATGTATGTGTATATATATATGTATGTATGTGTATATATATGTATACATATGTATGTATGTATGTGTATATATATGTATATTTTTATGTATATATATATATATATGTGTGTGTATATATGTATGTATGTAACTATCTATCCATCTATATATATATATATATATATATATATATATATATATATATATATATATATATATATAAAAAACATGAAAAAAAGAAGTTTTTTCTGACTAACTATATATATGTGTGTATATATATGTATGTATGTAACTATCTATCCATCTATCTATCTATCTATCTATCTATCTATCTATCTATCTATCTATATATATATATATATATATATATATATATATATATATATATATATATAAAACATGAAAAAAAAAGAAGTATTTTCTGACTAACTATATATATATATATATATATATATATATATATATATATATACATACACAGTACAGGCCAAAAGTTTGGACACACCTTCTCATTCAATGTGTCTTCTTTATTTTCATGACTATTTACATAGTAGATTGTCCCTGAAGGCATCAAAACTATGAATGAACACATGTGGAGTTATGTACTTAACAAAAAAAGGTGAAATAACTGAAAGCATGTTTTATATTCTAGTTTCTTCAAAATAGCCACCCTTTGCTCTGATTAATGCTTTGCACACTCTAGGCATTCTCTGGATGAGCTTCAAAAGGTAGTCACCTTACATTGTTTTCACTTCATAGAGTGTGCAAAGCAGTAATCAGAGCAAAGGGTGGCTATTTTGAAGAAACTAGAATATAAAATAGTTACTTCATAGTTTTGATGCCTTCAGTGACAATCTACAATGTAAATAGTCATGAAAATAAAGAAAACACATTGAATGAGAAGGTGTGTCCAAACTTTTATATATATATATATATATATATATATATATATATATATATATATATATATATATATATATATACAGTAAATGCCACTACACGAATCTCAAATAGGCAAAAAAGCCTATATTTATTAAAGTTTCCTAAATATTTAAAATAATCTATGTGTGATTCCATTATACATAGCAACTGCAATAAAGCAGCCATTGCAAACTTTGTGTGTTCAAGAAAATAATTATCAATTAAAATGAGTCACTCAGTATAAAAAAAAATGCAAGTTTATGTATCCTTTTCTTGAAGGCTATTTGGAGACACCACACATAGAGAGTTGAATAGAAATAAAATAACGCATTCAGTGCAGAGTAACGCCGTCCTTTGTTTCTTCCTGTGATGTTGTATCTTTTGAAGATGACTCCCCGAGCGCAGCAACATTTGAAATACGCTACTTTATACATTTTACCAGACACATTAAGGCCATGCTTGGTCCACTGCCCTTCCTGCATTTGTCACTTAATCACACGGAGGAGTGTTGACTCTTATTGTTTGCGTTTAAATGATTATTTCTTGCTCACTCTTCCATTTGCCTGAACAGGACTGGGAAAAGGAGCTTTTGTTCACTCTGCTCCTTAACATGTTGCAAAAAGACTGGATGTTAACTGACTTTATTTCATTAAACGCTTTTGAGTCCAGATTGAGAGCACTTGAGATGACGTTTTTAAATTGTAACCTTTTTTTCTTTGTGTATGACATGTATTTTTATGTTACTCTATCTTTTGCTGCCTGTTGGCCAGGACTCCCTTGAAAACATAGACTAGACTTGGACTTAGACTTCCTTATTATTGTCATTCAAATTTGAACTTTACAGCACAGATAAGAACGAAATTTCGTTACATAAGCTCATGGTAGTGCAGGATAAAAAAGCAATAAGGTGCATATATAAATAAATAAATAATATATAAATATATATATAAAATAAATAAATATATATAAATATATATAAATAAATAAATAGATTATTGTACAGATAAATATATTGCACTTTTTCACATGCGTCCACGTTTATGGATGTATGTTATAATGCCTTTTAATCTCAATGGGACTTAAACAAAGGTTAAATAAAATCAATTAAAAAAAACATATATGTTTGGAAAATGCATCGGATCGGTATCGCAGACAGCGGCCTGAATTTTACTTCGTATCGGATCGGAAAGACAGTCAGTGGTATCGCACATCAATATTCCGAAGTTCCAGGCATCAAACCAAAGTAATCATTGCACTAGATCTAGTTTGACTTTGAAGGGTGAGTCATCCATCCTTCAATTTTTTTCTACCGCTTGTCCCTTTTGGGGTTGCGGTCAATCATTTTAAAAATAATTGAATAATGACATAAATTAATACAATTGGAACATAGCTATTTAAATGATGAAATAATGAATTGATTAAACAATTAAATGTACTTCAACATTAAATAAATCAATGAAATATTTAATGATAATTTTTATTTTATTTTATTCCATTTATAATTAACGGATGGCACATTTAATTAATTATATAATGCTGTACTTTTTTTTATTTATTTTTTATTTTGTCCCACTTGATCCTCCATACGAATCGAATAAAAAGTTAAAATGTCATTATCAAAACTTCAAATTGTATTTTTGGCAATGTTACTTTCTTTTAACTTTATTGTTTTTATTGTGTATCTTTTTGAACAGAAGGGACATTAACTAGTGTATTCAAACTAATCAAATTATAAAGAAAAAAAAAAAAAAATTACATTTATATAGCCAACCTTCTGAGTTTGAATTTTGACCCAACCGAGTCTCCTTCACAATCAACAATATATATATATATATATATATATATATATATATATATATATATATATATATATATATATATATATATATATATATATATATATATATATGTATATATATGTATATATATATATATATATATATATATATATATATATATATATATATATATATATATATATAAATACCATGGTCCGTAAACCAGGCACGGGTAGATTTTGCGCTGTGTGCAGGCGCCAAGTCCTGTTGGAACTTGAAATCTCCATCTCCATAGAGCAGGTCAGCAGCAGGAAGCATGAAGTGCTCTAAAACTTGCTGGTAGACGGCTGCGTTGACCCTGGATCTCAGGAAACAGAGTGGACCGACACCAGCAGATGACATGGCACCCCAAACCATCACTGATGGTGGAAACTTTACACTAGACTTCAGGCAACGTGGATCCTGTGCCTCTCCTGTCTTCCTCCAGACTCTGGGACCTCGATTTCCAAAGGAAATGCAAAATTTGCATGGTTGGGTGATGGTTTGGGGTGCCATGTCATCTGCTGGTGTCGGTCCACTCTGTTTCCTGAGATCCAGGGTCAACGCAGCCGTCTACCAGCAAGTTTTAGAGCACTTCATGCTTCCTGCTGCTGACCTGCTCTATGGAGATGGAGATTTCAAGTTCCAACAGGACTTGGCGCCTGCACACAGCGCAAAATCTACCCGTGCCTGGTTTACGGACCATGGTATTTCTGTTCTAAATTGGCCCGCCAACTCCCCTGACCTTAGCCCCATAGAAAATCTGTGGGGTATTGTGAAAAGGAAGATGCAGAATGCCAGACCCAAAAACGCAGAAGAGTTGAAGGCCACTATCAGAGCAACCTGGGCTCTCATAACACCTGAGCAGTGCCAGAAACTCATCGACTCCATGCCACGCCGCATTAACGCAGTAATTGAGGCAAAAGGAGCTCCAACCAAGTATTGAGTATTGTACATGCTCATATTTTTCATTTTCATACTTTTCAGTTGGCCAACATTTCTAAAAATCCCTTTTTTGTATTAGCCTTAAGTAATATTCTAATTTTGTGACACACGGAATTTTGGATTTTCATTTGTTGCCACTTCAAATCATCAAAATTAAATGAAATAAACATTTGAATTCATCAGTCTGTGTGCAATGAATAAATATAATGTACAAGTTACACCTTTTGAATGCAATTACTGAAATAAATCAAGTTTTTCAAAATATTCTAATTTACTGGCTTTTACCTGTAAGTACTTTTTGAGCACAATCGACAATACCACGCTATAATAACGATAAGCGTGATAATTTTGCGCACAATACCCTTGATATGAAATTTTCATACCGTTACATCCCTACAAGGCACATATAGAACAAATCATATTTTACACGCACATTCACAGCAATTTAGAGACTCCAATTAACCTAACATGCATGCTTGTTAGGTTAATTTCATATCAAGGGTATTGTGCGCAAAATTATCACGCTTATCGTTATTATAGCGTGGTATTGTTGATTGTGCTCAAAAAGTACTTATACACACAAAAAATATCTTAACTAAGTTGTATTTTATAACAATAGGAACATTAAATATTTTTCTGGCTTTTTGAGTAGCATATTTGGATTTTATTGTTTCAACATGTTTATCTTCTTGCATTTTATTTCGTAAAATGTTATTGATAAAGGCAAATTGAGTGTTCAATCGGCAAGTTCGCTTCCTGTTGTAGACGCAATTGAAAAGCTCAGTTTCTCAGACGGCAATGTGTTTATATACGTTTATATATATTGGAGTATGTTTTTCTTCATAGGGAAAGACGTTAATGCGTCTTGCGTTTATGTTAGCATTTAAGCTAGCTAACGAGCTAGCGCTAGTCAGTCTGTGAGTTTATCAATCACGGTTTAGAGCAGGTTTGGGCAAATATTTTGACTCGGGGGGCCAAATTTAGAGAAAAAAAATCTGTCTGGGGGCCGGTATATCTATTTTTAGGAACATTAATACAAAACCTCACAATAATGTCTGGTTGAATGCTAAAAACGTTATGACAGACCGCCTTAAAAAACGGAATGTAATTTTACTTTTTTTTTTTACTGAATGAGACACCTAGTATGTACATGCAAATAAAGCATGTTGGATTTACAATATTAACTATGAACGATAAAACACTGAATATTGACAACATATGAACGTCGAGCGACATATTTTACAATCAACAAAAATGCAACAAACACAGCGAAATATGAACACGAAGGGTAAAAAAAACAAAACACATACAATCTGATATATCACTAATTTTTAGAACTTTGTTGTAATAATCTCCTTCCGCGTCATTTCACGCTGGTCGCTCTGGAAACTCTATGTGGAAACGCTCCCCACCCACACTGCTTGGGGCCTCGTCTGAGCTGCTGTGACTTAGATTACCATAGCAACTAATTAGATTACCATAGTAACTAGTATATCATGCAAAAGCACAGATTCCAACTAGAGATGTCCGATAATGGCTTTTTTTTGCCGATATCCGATATTTTCCAACTCTTAATTACCGATTCCGATATCAACCGATACCGATACATACAGTCGTGGAATTAACACATTATTATGCCTAATTTTGTTGTGATGCCCCGCTGGATGCATTAAACAATGTAACAAGGTTTTCCAAAATAAATCAACTCAAGTTATGGGGGAAAAAAATGCCAACATGGCACTGCCATATTTATTATTGAAGTCACAAAGTGCATTTTTTTTTTTATTAACATGCCTCAAAACAGCAGTTTGGAATTTGGGACATGCTCTCCCTGAGAGAGCATGAGGAGGTTCTGGGTAGGAGGTAGCGGGGGGTGTATATTGTAGCGTCCCGGAAGACTTAGTGCTGCAAGGGGTTCTGGGTATTTGTTCTGTTGTGTTTATGTTGTGTTACGGTGCGGATGTTCTCCCGAAATGTGTTTGTCATTCTCGTTCGGTGTGGGTTCACAGTGTGGCGCATATTTGTAACAGTGTTAAAGTTGTTTGTACGGCCACCCTCAGTGTGACCTGTATGGCTGTTGACCAAGAATGCCTTGCATTCACTTGTGTGTGTGAAAAGCCGTAGATATTATGTGATTGGGCCGGCACGCAAAGGCAGTGCCTTTAAGGTTTATTGGTGCTCTGTACTTCTCCCTACGTCCGTGTACACAGTGGCGTTTTAAAAAGTCATAAATTGTACTTTTTGAAACCCATACCGATCATTTCCGATATATTACATTTTAAAGCATTTATCGGCCGATAATATCGGCAGTCCGATATTATCGGACATCCCTAATTCCAACCATTGAAATACTTTGTATAGTTCAAGACTTACGGTCATTTGAACACATCACTGCACATCGTAACAGCAGCTACATTTTCCATCTTAAAGATCGAATTGGGAATGTCCGGCGGGCCAGATTGAAAAGGTTAACCCTCTGGGCCTTAAAGGGGAACATTATCACAATTTCAGAAGGGTTAAAACCATTAAAAATCAGTTCCCAGTGGCTTATTTTATTTTTCGAAGTTTTTTTCCAAATTTTACCCATCACGCAATATCCCTAAAAAAAGCTTCAAAGTGCCTGATTTTAACCATCGTTATATACACCCGTCCATTTTCCTGTGACGTCACACAGTGAAGCCAATACAAACAAACATGGCGGATGGACAGCAAGGTATAGCGACATTAGCTCGGATTCAGACTCGGATTTCAGCGGCTTAAGCGAAATTGAAGAAGAAACTGTCGCTATTGAGCCATATCGGTTTGAACCGTATGCAAGCGAAACCGACGAAAACGACACGACAGCCAGCGACACGGGAGAAAGCGAGGACGAATTCGGCAATCGCCTTCTAACCAACGATTGGTATGTGTTTGTTTTTAAGTGTTGTAATGTTTTTAAGCTAAATTATTGGTAAACACAGTTTATGTATAATAATTTACGTAAAACCGCGAGTAATGAATACAGTTTTCATCAATTAATATATTCTGTAGACATACCCTCATCCGCTCTCTTTTCCTGAAAGCTGATCTGTCCAGTTTTGGAGTTGATGTCAGCAGGCCAGGGAAGCTAGGGTCGATATTCTTCTCTTGATCATCTTCGGTGGCATAAGGGACGGTGTGAGCCAAGACATCCAGGGGGCTTAGCTCGCTCGTCTGCGGGAACAAACTGCCGCCATTGCTTGCCGTGCTACCGAGGTCCTTTGTCCCTGAATAGCTCACACACTCCGGCAGATTCAATGGGGGTCTGGCGGCAGATTTCTTTGACTTTATCGTTGGAAATGCATCCGCTTTGAGTGTCGCAGGATATCCACACATTCTTGCCATCTCTGTCGTAGCATAGCTTTCGTCGGTAAAGTGTGCCGAACAAACGACTGACCATTTTCGTCGGCATTCCCCACACCCTCGTATTTTGAACAACATTCGTCCATTTTCTTGCCACTTTCGCATCTTTGGGCCACTGGTGCAACTTGAATCCGTCCCTGTTCGTGTTGTTACACCCTCCGACAACACACCGACGAGGCATGATGTCTCCAAGGTACGGAAAACAGTCGGAAAAACGGAAAATAACAGAGCTGATACGACTCGGTGTTTGAGAAAATGGTGGATTGCTTCCCGATGCGTCATCGCTCCGAGAGCGAATAATAGAAAGGCGTTTAATTCGCCAAAATTCACCCATTTAGAGTTCGGAAATCGTTTAAAAAAAATATATGGTCTTTTTTCTGCAACATCAAGGTATATATTGACGCTTACATAGGTCTGGTGATAATGTTCCCCTTTAATTTGTCTAGGTCTGGTTTAGGAGTCAGCTTGGATTGACTCCAGCTCTCCCCGTTACATTTAAACTTTGAATTACAGCTACTCAAGTCGCTCCAATTGGAACGCACTAATGGACTCATAATTGCTAAGTGGAAGTATGGAAGTGTCCAAATTGCGACACAGCCGATGTATTTCACAAGTAAAATGAATAACATCGCGTATTTTTCGGAGTATAAGTCGCACCGGAGTATAAGTCGCACCTGCCAAAAATGCATAATAAAAAGGAAAAAAATATATATAAGTCGCACTATGAAAAAAACTGCAACTTATAGTCCGAAAAATACGGTAAGCTTTCTTGTATTTTTTTCCGTTTCGTGGTGCCATTTTTTTAGAACAGTGTGTCATGATTGACCCACATTGAAGACTACATTGTTGATATGAATTGTTTGAAACAATTGCTTTGTGTGCAGTGATTTCTCATTTTCATATTTTTAATCATCAAAAATCCTAACACCATGCAATTGTGTCTTTTGTCGACAGAACAGCGTCGCGGAAGAGGGTGAATTTCTGACTGGATGTGAGCCGACCTTGACCCTTTAAAACTGAAGATGATGTTGCTATGGAAAGTGCTGGGGCTGCAGTCACTTGTGTGGAGCCTTGCAGGTAAAGCATCTTGTTTGTTGTTTGTCTGTTGTAGCCGCCTTTGTGCGTTTAGAGTCATTTTTCATGTGCCTGGAGGCCAGGTAACAGGCTCAAAGCTATAATTTTGGAAGGCACTACCCGAAATCAGATGATCACACACATTATCACAGTTGAATACATGTTCTGCTGCGAGCTGCTTCTCCGACAAACACACCATCGGATGTCCTTCATTTAGACATTATTCTAACGTCATTGGCTGGCATTATCGCTACGCAAGTACTGCATGGCATAAGTGTATTTTGAGGATTTTCTATTTTTAATTGAATTAATATAATAAGCACTGTCCTTGACACTTTGATTTATTTCTTGTTACGCAGGGCTAGAACTATTAAAAAATTAATTTTATTAGAATAAAGCTTTGATTTAAAAATTATGTTGCTTTGTTTATTGTGAGTAACGTATGTTTCGGACTATAAGGCACACTTAAAATTAGGGACGTCCGATAATGGCTTTTTGCCGATATCCGATATTCCGATATCGTCCAACTCTTAATTACCGATACCGATATATGTATATACAGTCGTGGAATTAACACATTATTATGCCTAATTTGGACAACCAGGTATGGTGAAGATAAGGTCCTTTTTAAAAAAAAATCATAAAAAATAAAAATAATAAAATGGTCAGGGGATCCTCTGGACTACCAGTGAGTACTATAATCGACAGTGGAACATACTCAAGACTTCTATATTTAGTGAAACAAGCGTACAAGTGACATTATGTGTATTGTTTTCATGTTTGTTGCGCTCTAATTACCATACTTTCCAAGCTAGAGATTACACCGGTATTTCTCCAATCAGCTAAACGGACTCAACAACTCCAAGGTGAAGTTTTGGCAAATTTACGAAACTGAAACAATCCAAAAAGAATGCCATTGTAAGTTAAAAACACTAACACAGACACTTGTAAACGTGTTAGCATCTTTTCTAGCTTGATTACATTACCATAGCGTTTACAAATATGCATGAAAGAACTCCAACAGACATCACGCATGGGACGGTTTAGTGAGAATGAATTGTTTTAGTTGTATTGCAAAACTTACCAACGTTGCTTGGAGTGATGAATAAAGAATTCTTTAAAGCAGATGGAAGAAGAGTAGACACAACGGGATATACTTCCGGTTCAAGGCACGAAACAGGAAGTCCATTTTCAAATCATCCAAAAGATGACAACATAGCACAAACAATACTACACTATTTCAGTGTCTCTGTCTGTGTTTTATGAAAAAAGTTTGTTGAATACCAAGTAGTATGGCCATTAGCGAGGATAAATCCATAAATTAGCTGCAACGTTTTATAGGCCTGCAGGGTTCAAAGCGTAGGAAAAAGTAGCGACTTATGGTCCAAAAAATACGACATGTTAAAACTAGAGATGTCCGATAATATCGGCCTATATTAAGGACAAGCGGTAGAAAATTAATTATTAATCTACTTGTTCATTTATTGTTAATATCTGCTTTCTTTCTCTTTTAACATGTTCTATCTACACTTCTGTTAAAATGTAATAATCACTTATTCTTCTGTTGTTTAGATGCGTTACATTAGTTTTGGTTGATACCATAAATGTTGGTATCAATCCGATACCAAGTCGTTACAGGATCATACATTGGTCATAGTCAAAGTTCTCATGTGTCCAGGGACGTATTTCCTGAGTTTATAAACATAATATGAATGAAAAAAAAAAAAAAAAAAAAGATTTTTGTGATATTAAAAAATGTTGATGTAATCATAGTAGTAGTATGAGCTCGGGCCCAACGAAGCCAGCAGCATTTTTGGGTGTTGTTGATAAATGGGTTTTGCTTTGCATGGTACAGTTTTAACTTGCACTTACGGATGGAGCGATGAACTGTAGTTACTAGAGATGTCCGATAATACCGGGTATCAGCCGATAAATGCGTTAAAAATGTAATATCGAAAATTATCGGTATCGTTTTTTTTTATTGTTTTTTATTTTTATTTTTTTTAAATTACCGTATTTTTCGGACTATAAGTCGCAGTTTTTTTCATAGTTTGGCCGGGCTCCAGTGCGACTTATGTATGTTTTTTTCCTTTATCATTATGCATTTTTGGCAGGTGCGACTTATACTCCGAAAAATACGGTAAATCAACATAAAAAACACAAGATACACTTACAATTAGTGCACCAACCCAAAAAACCTTCATTCACACTCATTCACACAAAAGGGTTGTTTCTTTCTGTTATTAGTATTCTGGTTCCTACATTATATATCAATATATATCAATACAGTCTGCAAGGGATACAGTCCGTAAGCACACATGATTGTGGGTGCTGCTGGTCCACTAATAGTACTAACTTTTAACAGTTAATTTTACTACTTTTCATTCATTACTAGTTTCAATGTAACTGTTTTTATATTGTTTTACTTTCTTTTTTATTCAAGAAAATGTTTTTAATTTATTTATCTTATTTTATTTAATAATTTTTTTTTTAAAAGTACCTTATCTTCACCATACCTGCTTGTCCAAATTAGGCATAATAATGGGTTAATTCCACCACTGTATATATCGGTTGATATCGGTATCGGTAATTAAAGAGTTGGACAATATCGGATATCGGCAAAAAGCCATTATCGGACATCACTAGTTAAAACACATTTACAAGATTCTCTAACTATGAAATTATGTGATTTATTAATAAGAATCCTACTTCTTGGGAATGTGTTTACCAAAGTCAAGCCCAGAAACATAAACTGCATCATTTTGTACGATGCAGTGCAGTTAACTGCACACGACTGCAAATATTCATTGAAAGACAAGCGCCAAAAGGTATTAAAGCTTCAAATTGATATAAACATAAAACATGGCAGTGTGCTGTCAATCTTGTTAGGCTTTTATTGTGCGCTTGCCGTTAAAAGCTTTCTTTTACTGAAGTGCCAGACACGCTGTGGCATTGGTCACAATATGAAGGAGAACTTCGATGTGTGTCTTTTACAGATAACAAACGGTCGCTCAAGTGCATCGGTAGACTCGCTGATCATTTTTAATCAACAGGTGGATGGGGAACAACTTGCTGTACCTTACCTCACACTTTTGAAAACATGGCACGTGTGGTATGACTTTACCGCGGTGAACATTCTCAATGCTGTTGTTCATTCACCTAATGGGAGCGTGACTCTGAAGATATTGGCCAGGTATATACAAAATATACAAAACCCAAAACCAGTGAAGTTGGCATGTTGTGTAATTCGTAAATAAAACCAGAATACAATGATTTGCAAATCCTTTTCAACTTATATTCAATTGAATAGACTGCAAAGACAAGATATTTAATGTTGGAACTGAGAAATTTGGATTTTTTTTGCAAAAAATCAATAACTTTGAATTTAATGGCAGCAACACATTGCAAAAAAGTTAACACAGGGGCATTTTTACCACTGTGTTACATGGCCTTTCCTTTTAACAACACTCAGTAAACGTTTAGGAACTGAGGAGACCAATTTTTGAAGCTTTTCCGGTGGAATTCTTTCCCATTCTTGCTCGATGTACAGCTTAAGTTGTTCAACAGTCCGGGGTCTTTGTTATGGTATTTTATTGCGCCCATACTTGCCAACCTTGAGACCTCCGATTTCAGGAGGTGAGGGTAGGGGGTGGGGTTGGGCGTGGTCGGGGTGGGACGGAGGCGTGGTCGGGGGCGTGGCTAAAAGGGGAGGAGTATATTTACAGCTAGAATTCACCAAGTATATATATATATATATATATATATATATATATATATATATATATATAAGAAATACTTGACGTTCAGTGAATTCTAGCTATATATATATATATATATATATATATATATATATATATATATATATATATATATATATATATATATATATATAAAAAATATTTTAATTTCAGTGTTCATTTATTTACACATATACACACACATAACATTCATCTACTCATTGTTGAGTTAAGGGTTGAATTGTCCATCCTTGTTCTATTCTCTGTCACTATTTTTCGAACCATGCTGAACACCCTCTCTGATGATGCATTGCTGTGTGGCACGCACAAAAGTGCTTTCATCAAATGCACTAGATGGCAGTATTGTCCTGTTTAAGAGTGTCACAACATTGCTGTTTACGGCAGACGAACTGCTTTACGGTATACAAAAAAGTGACTGCTGTTGTTGTGTGTTGTTGCCGCGCTGGGAGGACGTTAATGAAACTGCCTAACAATAAACCCACATAAGAAATCAAGAACTCGCCGTCCATCATTCTATAGTTATAACGTGATTGGGCAGGTACGCTTTTTTATATTGTGGAGGACCTGAGTCCGCCTGAATTTCAGGAGATTTTCGGGAGAAAATTTGTCCCGGGAGGTTTTCGGGAGAGGCGCTGAATTTCGGGAGTCTCCCGGAAAATCCGGGAGGGTTGGCAAGTATGATTGCGCCACACATTTTCAATGGGAGACAGGTCTGGACTACAGGCAGGCCAGTCTAGTACCCGCACTCTTTTACTATGAAGCCACACTGTTGTAACACGTGGCTTGGCATTGTCTTGCTGAAATAAGCAGGGGCGTCAATGATAACGTTGCTTGGATGGCAACATATGTTGCTCCAAAACCTGTATGTACCTTTCAGCATTAATGGTGCCTTCACAGATGTGTAAGTTACCCATGCCTTGGGCACTAATACACCCCCATACCATCACAGATGCTGGCTTTTCAACTTTGCGCCTATAACAATCCGGATGGTTCTTTTCCTCTTTGGTCCGGAGGACACGACGTCCACAGTTTCCAAAAACAATTTGAAATGTGGACTCGTCAGACCACAGGACACTTTTCCACTTTGCATCAGTCCATCTTAGATGAGCTCGGACCCAGCGAAGCAGGCGGCGTTTCAGGGTGTTGTTGATAAATGGCTTTCGCTTTGCATAGTAGAGTTTTAACTTTCACTTACAGATGTAGCGACAAACTGTAGTTACTGACAGCGGTTTTCTGAAGTGTTCCTGAGCCCATGTGGTGATATCCTTTACACACTGATATCGGTTTTTGATGCAGTACCGCCTGAGGGATTGAAGGTCACGGGCATTCAATGTTGGTTTTCGTGCAGGGATTTCTCCAGATTCTCTGAACCTTTTGATATTACGGACCGTAGATGGTGAAATTCCTAAATTCCTTGCAATAGCTTGTTGAGAAATGTTGTTCTTAAACCGTTGGACAATTTGCTCACGCATTTGTTCACAAAGTGGTGACCCTCGCCCCATCCTTGTTTGTGAATTACTGAGAATTTCACTGAAGCTGCTTTTATACCCAATCATGGCACCCACCAGTTCCCAATTAGCCCGTTCACCTGTGGGATGTTCCAAATAAGTGTTTGATGAGCATTCCTCAACTTTCTCAGTCTTTTTTGCCACTTGTGCCAGCTTTTTTGAAACATGTTGCAGGCATCGATTTCCAAATGAGCTAATATTTGCAAAAAATAACAAAGTATTCCAGTTTGAACGTTAAGTATCTTGTCTTTGCATTCTATTCAATTGAATATAAGTTGAAAAGGATTTGCAAATCATTGTATTCTATTTTTATTTACCATTTACACAACGTGCCAACTTCACTGGTTTTGGGGTTTTGTAGATGATACACCAAACTTGCTGGTTTAATAGTTGAATAATCTGAAGTTAAGTTTTGGCTGTAGATATAACTACATATTTTTAGTGGTTAGTCTAGAATATGTGTGGTGTAAAAACAGGGTCAATGAGTACCCATCCGCAGCGCTATATTTTTAAACCTCACAGTGAAGGCAAGCAAGCCTGCTGAGACCTGCCATCATCAGCTTTAGCCTTGAAAGAGTTTCAATTGACTAAAATAGACTTGTCCGCCTTAGAATTTACTTGAAATGAATATTTGGTTTGAAGGTATTTCTATTTAGTGTCCCGTAATACTGTGGTTCGAGTATCCAGATAAGAATGTTTAAGTACTTTTGACATCTTGACATTGTACGAGAGGATTATTGTTGCATTCATCCAACTTATCGCTTCGTAACAAAACCCACTTTACTGCGGTTGCTACAACCCCCATAAGGATTAGGCAGATAGCTAAGAATTGACTACTGGGAGGAGGAGTGTTGTGCAGTGCGGAGCCCAAAAGCTTGGCAATCGGAGCTGGAGAGACCAAGATAAATCTTTTTTTTTTTGGAATTTACCAAATATAAACGAGGAATGCAAGCTTTAAACATTAGAGGAATTAAAGAATTTTAACTTTTTACTGTCATTATTGAAAGTTGAACTTTACTACTTCACGTTACACATACTTGCCAACCTTGAGACCTCCGATTTCGGGAGGTGGGGGGCGGGGCGGGGTTGGGGGCGTGGTTAAGAGGGGAGGAGTATATTTACAGCTAGAATTCACCAACTCGAGTATTTCATATATATATATATATATATATATATATATATATATATATATATATATATATATATATATATGAAATACTTGACTTTCAGTGAATTCGAGCTATATATGTATTTATTTATTTTATTATATATATAAATAAAAGAAATACTTGAATTTCAGTGTTCATTTATTTACACATTTACACACACATAACACTCATCTACTCATTGTTGTACTTGAAAGTACAATGCAATACAATTCCGGGGCAATGGCACCTATCAAATACACAGTAATGAAAACACAGTTGTTCTACTAACTGTACTGTGTGTTATGAGAGTAGCGTATGTGTGTGTGTGTGGCCCTTTAATAGGTGACAGCATGTGAGGTGAGTGACGTCAGTGAGTGTGTGGGCGAGAGAAGAGAGGGAGCGGTAGCGTTAGTGCGGGGAGGGACTAGTTTGTTTTGTGTTGGATTGTCTGTGTGCAAGCAATCAATAAAGCAAGATTTGCAACTAATCGCTGGACTCATCATTCGCCCTAAAGTCGTCCGCTGTGGAGACCCAAGGTGAAGGGTGTTGCCCCGAGCATACATCGGCCCTGGAGAAGTGTCTCCCCTGCGCTCTTCGACTACGGTCTCGTTCTTCTGCTTCGTCTCCTTGTGTGCGCACACTGAACTCAGGTCCGCATGGAGCTGGAGGGGGCGTGGCCTCCAGCTCCATCTGAATTCCGGGAGATTTTCGGGAGAAAATTTCTTCCGGGAGGTTTTCGGGAGAGGCGCTGAATTTCGGGAGTCTCCCGGAAAATCCGGGAGGGTTGGCAAGTATGACGTTACATGTCATTGTTTATTTTGAAATCCATGAAGTAGAAACCAACAAATATCATTTTGAAGGTTTTAATCCTGGAAAATGTCATGATCTGTGGCCCGGATCATGTTTTGTCATTTTCTGCTAGATTTGGACTCCCTTAGTTCCAGTGACGGGCAGTCAGGGGAGGCAGGTGAGGCGGGGCCTCACGTGCCATCATGGAAAGAAAAAAAATGTAAAAAGAAAAAAAAACAATTAAATTGTTGTATGTAAGTTATATGTCCACATACTTGCCAACCCTCCCGGATTTTCTGGGAGACTCCCGAAATTCAGCGCCTCTCCCGAAAACCTCCCGGGACAAATTTTCTCCCGAAAAACTCCCGAAATTCAGGCGGACCTGAGTGACGTGTTGACAACACACGTAAAGCAGTTCGTCTGCCGTAAACAGCAATGTTGTGACACTTTTAAACAGGACAATACTGCCATCTACTGTACATGCATATGTGACCCACTCATAATGTGTCACATTTTTGTGTTGATTTATTTATTTTATTTTGTGGTTTGAATTCGTTTTTGGAGCTGTCATTACACATTTATCAGTATTCACATTGGTCAGTAGGGGGCAGTAGGGCGTTTCTTCCCAATTGAATGCTCTCGCCTGCAGACCGGAAGTGTCTTGTCATTCTGATGAGCGCGACCAGTCTGTGAACAATTGAAACGTCCTGTGTGCTTTTTCCTCCTGTATAACAGGTTAGTTTTGGTGAATCAACTCACTGAATAATATCCATGTGATCTTTATAAGTTTAAGTACACATTCTGATGGTGGAGCCTAACTCTAAAGTGTTTGTGAGTTGTAGTTTGTAAATTAACACTGAAATTCAAGTATTTATTTTATATATATATATATATATATATATATATATATATATATATATATATATATATATATATATATATCGCTAGAATTCACTGAAAGTCAAGTATTTCTTATATATATATATATATATATATCTTAACCACGCCCCCAACCACGGCCCCACCCCACCCCCGACCACGCCCCCGCCCCCACCCCCCACCTCCCGAAATCGGAGGTCTCAAGGTTGGCAAGTATGTGTCCAGCACTCAGAAAGTCGTCCTATCAGTAAATGATAAATTCATGAGGGTCAGGCGATTCCTTCTGGTCCATTTCAGCTAAAAATAACAATTTATAAATAATAAATTCCAATGTTTATCTCCATGACATGACATGGCTTTAGAGTTGGCTTGCTAGCATCAGTTCACTTGTCACTGACAACTTTTACAACAAGTAATAAAGTAAATAGTGAATATTTGATGTAATTGACCTTCGTTCCACTCGTGTGCTGCCTGTTTTATTTCACATTTATCCAACAAAGTCTGAGTAGCAAGTAGCTGAGGTCGTTGCTTCAAGTCCGGCTACATCCATCCATCCATCCATCCATCCATCCATCCATTTTCTACCGCTTATTCCCTTTGGGGTCGCGGGGGGAGCTGGAGCCTATCTCAGCTACAATCGGGCGGAAGGCGGGGTACACCCTGGACAAGTCGCCACCTCATCGCAGGGCCAACACAGATAGACAGACAACATTCACACTCACATTCACACACTAGGGCCAATTTAGTGTTGCCAATCAACCTATCCCCAGGTGCATGTCTTTGGAGGTGGGAGGAAGCCGGAGTACCCGGAGGGAACCCACGCAGTCACGGGGAGAACATGCAAAATTCCACACAGAAAGATCCCGAGCCTGGGATTGAACCCCAGACTAATCAGCACCTTTACACTCACATTCACACACTAGGGCCAATTTAGTGTTGCCAATCAACTTATCCCCAGGTGCATGTCTTTGGAGGTGGGAGGAAGCCGGAGTACCCGGAGGGAACCCACGCAGTCACGGGGAGAACATGCAAACTCCACACAGGAAGATCCCGAGCCTGGGATTGAACCCCAGACTAATCAGCACCTTCGTATTGTGAGGCAGACGCACTAACCCCTCTGCCACTCTAAATATGTTTAAAAGAGTCTGTCTACTTCTTGCATCTTTGCGTATCAAAATGAGGTTTGTAAAATAAATTATACAAAACCCGTTTCCATATGAGTTGGGAAATTGTGTTAGATGTAAATATAAACGGAATACAATGATTTGCAAATCATTTTCAACCCATATTCAATTGAATGCACTACAAAGACAAGATATTTGATGTTCAATTATTATTTTTTTTTGCAAATAATAATTAACTTTGAATTTCATGGCTGCAACACGTGCCAAAGTAGTTGGGAAAGGGCATGTTCACTACTGTGTTACATCACCTTTTCTTTTAACAACACTCAATAAACGATTGGGAACTGAAGAAACTAATTGTTGAAGCTTTGAAAGTGGAATTCTTTCCCATTCTTGTTTTATGTAGAGCTCCAGTCGTTCAACAGTCCGGGGGTCTCCGCTGTCGTATTTTACGCTTTATAATGCGCCACACATTTTCGATGGTAGACAGGTCTGGACTGCAGGCGGGCCAGGAAAGTACCCGCACTCTTTTTTTACGAAGCCACGCTGTTTTAACACTTGCTGAATGTGGCTTGGCATTGTCTTGCTGAAATAGACGGCGCTTAGATGGCAGCATTTGTTGTTCCAAAACCTGTATGTACCTTTCAGCATTAATGGTGCCTTCACAGATGTGTAAGTTACCCATGCTTTGGGCAATAATTCACCCTCATACCATCACAGATGCTGGCTTTTGAACTTTGCGTCGATAACAGTCTGGATGGTCCGCTTCCCCTTTGGTCCGTATGACACGATGTCGAATATTTCCAAAAACAATTTGAAATGTGGACTCGTCAGACCACAGAACACTTTTCCACTTTGCATGAGTCCATCTTAGATGATCTAAGGCCAAGAGAAGCCGGCGGCGTTTCTGGATGTTGTTGATAAATGAATTTCGCTTTGCATAGTAGAGCTTTAACTTGCACTTACAGATGTAGCGACCAACTGTATTTAGTGACAGTTGTTTTCTGAAGTGTTCCTGAGCCCATGTGGTGATATCCTTTAGAGATTGATGTCGGTTTTTGATACAGTGCCGTCTGAGGGATCGAAGGTCACGGTCATTCAATGTTGGTTTCCGGCCATGCCGCTTACGTGGAGTGATTTCTCCAGATTCTCTGAACCTTTTGATGATATTATGTACCGTAGATGTTGAAATCCCTAAATTTCTTGCAATTGCACTTTGAGAAATGTTGTTCTTGAACTGTTTGACTATGTGCTTACGCAGTTGTGGACAAAGGGGTGTACCTCGCCCCATCCTTTCTTGTGAAAGACTGAGCATTTTTTGGGAAGCTGTTTTCATACCCAATCATGGCACCCACCTGTTCCCAATTTGCCTGTTCACCTGTGGGATGTTCCAAATAAGTGTTTGATGAGCATTCCTCAACGTTATCAGTATTTATTGCCACCTTTCCCAACTTCTTTGTCACGTGTTGCTGGCATCAAATTCTAAAGTTAATGATTATTTGCAAAAAAAAAAAAAAAATGTTAATCAGTTTGAACATCAAATATGTTGTCTTAGTAGCATATTCAACTGAATATGGGTTGAAAATTATTTGCAAATCATTGTATTCCGTTTATATTTACATCTAACACAATTTCCCAACTCATATGGAAATGGGGTTTGTACATTAAAGAGCGCCAGCTTGTTAGTGGTTGAGCTATTGTATCCTCCTACGGTGTGTAGTGAAACATGTTCAGCTATTCCTCGTCCTGCAGGGATGATACTTGGAAGAAACGTACTTTTTTTGTCGACCATGAAGGCGAGGATTAGTGATTTAGAAGTAGCTAAACCACTGCTGACTGCGGATGGGCGTTAGCCGCTAGCTTTTGTCGGAGGCAGATATTTACATATATCCGTGTTTAAGTGTTACTTCTTTATTTCCATAATCATATTACAAAACAGCTAGCGTTTTTTTTCCAATTGTGATCTTTTGGTTGTCTGCAAATACTGTGTGCTAACCTTGAATATGGAATGTAAGAAAGAGAGATACTCCTTCTTTTATCTCTTCTCATGTCCAGGTAAGGAGGACAGTGGGCATGTGTTTGGGCTGAAAAAACAAGACAGCGAGGGTGGGAGGGAGAGAGACTTGATAGAATAGAAGGTTTCCATATTTTTAGGGCAGACCATCTTATCTGCGCGATTGAATGTTCTATGCTGGACTGGTCTCATGATATTTACAAAGTTTTGCAAATATATAACAAAATACCTATTCTGTCTCTGGTGGTTCTTTTACTCAGCTTTAAGTGTCGTAAAGAGCTTGGGAGCGACGACCAGAAACTTGAATTCCCTGGGAGGAACAACTGGTCCAAACGCAACACTAGCTAGCCATGTTTTAAAGCACCTCTTGCTGAGCGCCGCTTCAGTGTTACAGCTTCACATTTATCGTTAGTTTTCAAGCCAAAATGCGTCTGTTCTCCCTTTTCTGTCTACACACCGTGTCTGCTTGTAAGTACTCCGTGATTGTGCGCTGCCGAACATGCTCCTCTGCTCGTAAAACCAGCAATGACACGACGTGATGATGGCGCACCGTCATGCCCATTAAAAAAAAACATATATGTATAGTTACTAGGGATGTCCCGATCCGATATTTGGATCGGATCGACTGCCGATATTTGCCAAAAATTGCGTATCGGCAAGGCATGGGAAAATGCCGATCCAGATCCAGTTTTAAAAAAAACTCCGGTCCGTGTTTTCCAACGCACCGATTTAAATAATACATTCCACTTTTATGCTGCTCCCTAATTTCCGTTCCGCATTTTCCAGCACACCTTCAACACATCCACAGGTCTGTGAATTCTCACGCAGTTACTTTTAGCTGCTGGCATTACACGACAGGCTCTTCTCACTCTTTCCTTTGTCTCCCTCTCACAGACAGCAGCGCACCTTCTTACACACGTCACATACTGTCACGACACACGTCACATACTGTCACGACATACGTCACATACGTATACGTCCTCCCCGAGCAGAGAGGTAGCAGCATGGCTAACGTTAGCTGTGATGCTAGCGCAGCCGTGCGAGCAACGCTCCCTCTAAGGTGCTCGCCTGTGCAATTACGCACTGTTTAAGCGTCCTCTGCGCATAGCAAATCTATGCCACGCATAAAATCTTATAAAAAAACAAGCGCATAACAATTTTCAACACACCGACACGACAGAGAAAACAGTTTTCGTCATCATTGTTCAAATATTGTGACGTCTGTCGAGACGCTTATCTCCATTCGGTGCCACACGCCCACACCATCAAAATGCTGAGGCAAAAATTTCCACATCAACACCGTATGAAAAAATTTGTGATTTTTTTAGTTGTGATTTCCTTCTCTGCATGAAAGTTTAAAAGTAGCATATATTAATGCAGTATGAAGAAGAATGTTTTAATGTAGACATGCAAGCCTTGAAAGAAAATTTTGAAAATCAAGACTACATTTCCTGCAAATGGGTGCATTTCTACCCTATATTTTAACTTTAGATTTATTCTCATATCAAACTCTTTTGGCTGTCTTTTTGACACTTACATCCGGCGCCACCCCTCCACACCCTGGATTATAAATAATGTAAATAATTCAATGTGATTATCTTGTGTGATGACTGTATTATGATGATAGTATATATCTGATAGTATATATCTGTATCATGAATCAATTTAAGTGGACCCCGACTTAAACAAGTTGAAAAACTTAATCGTGTGTTACCATTTAGTGGTCAATTGTACGGAATATGTACTTCACTGTGCAACCTACTAATAAAAGTCTCAATCAATCAATCAAAACACATGGAATCATCATACTGCTGTGATTATATGCATCAAGTGTTCATTCAAGGCTAAGGCAAAATATCGAGATATATATTGTGTATCGCAATATGGCCTTAAAATATCGCAATATTAAAAAAAAGGCCATATCGCCCAGCCCTAGTTCAATGATGCCATTTCTGTTTGTCATGTATAATTTTGTCTATTTTGTGTTTATCCTTGAATAAACAGGTCCGTTTCTTGTTACCAACCATTGTGTATTATTCACACTCCCCTAATTCAGCTGGCTAGTTGTTATCAAGAGTACTAAAACCCTTTTCAACATGATTCTGACAACTAAGTAGGCTAAATAACTTTAAACTTTAATACATGCTCGGATAGGCCAGTATCGGTCAGTATCGGTATCGGTCAGTATCGGATCGGAAATGCAAAAACAATATCGGTATTGGATCGGAAATGCAAAAACCTGGATCGGGACATCTCTAATAGTTACGTTGCATGCAGTCGGCTTTCGGCCCCCGGCCAAATTTAAAAATGTTTGGAAACCCCTATTGTAGTCTCTTACTTAGAAGGTAAGAATCATGCGCTACAATGTTGGTTAATTGCATTTGCGCATCACATATGATCTGTATATTGATCGAATTAAAATGTTTCCCGTTGACATATAAATATTCATCATGTGATGCCGCTATTTTAGTGTGCAGTCGATAGCTGTGATTACTTTAGGAAAACCAGCTGTCGTTGCAAATTGCGCTTTAATATTGGCCTGTTCAGCTGCATTGTACGGGAATTCAATACATACCGGGCTAACATGCCAATAGTTCCATGCCACACGGCTGTCGTGGCTCCGGCCCAGTCAGGTCCCTCCGGAATCCCCCGGTTGCGAAGAACCCCGGTGTGGTCACAGCGGCGCATGGCCCCCCCCGCTGTGTTGTGCTCTCGAAGCGCACAGTGCCAGGAGGATCGGTCTAGGACAGGGGTCTGCAACCCAAAATGTTGAAAGAGCCATATTAGACCAAAAATAAATTTAAAAAATCCGTCTGGAGCCGCAAAAAATGAAAAGCCTTATATGAGTCTTATAATGAAGACAACACATGATACAAGTGTCTATATTAGCTATACATAGGGATGATGTTTGATAAGAAATGATCCAGTTCGAGCCTATTATCGAATCCTCTTATCGAACCGATTCCTTATCGATTCTCTTATCGAGTCCAGATAGGTTGTTGTATATGGAAAAAAAAACACACAATATTTGGTTTAACAAAAGCTCACTTTTATTATATAAGAAAACAATAGAATCTAATAAATAAATAAATATTGACTGTTACCACCCTAAAAAAATTAAATAAAATAAGTAAATATTGACTGTTGTTACCCAAAGTATATTAAGTGGGATTTTTCAGAAAAACAAATATATACAGTAACACAAAAACAACCTGTCTCTGTGATCACTATAGGTGTATAAATAATAATATAGTGTTAAATAAAATCAGTCCCTTGGGCACAAAACTGAAAATAACACAGCTCTCCAAAAAGTGCACTTCTGCTGCTATTTGACATAACTGTGTGTTATGATGCTTTGACGTTTTTGCACTTTATTTCTTCCACCCATCCATCCATCTTCTTCCGCTTATCCGAGGTCGGGTCGCGGGGGCAGCAGCTTAAGCAGGGAAGCCCAGACTTCCCTCTCCCCAGCCACTTCGTCCAGCTCCTCCCGGGGGATCCCGAGGCGTTCCCAGGCCAGCCGGGAGAGATAGTCTTCCCAGCGTGTCCTGGGTCTTCCCCGTGGCCTCCTACCGGTCGGACGTGCCAGAAACACCATCCTAGGGAGGCGTTCGGGTGGCATCCTGACCAGATGCCCGAACCACCTCATCTGGCTCCTCTCGATGTGGAGGAGCAGCGGCTTTACTTTGAGCTCCCCCCGAATGACAGAGCTTCTCACCCTATCTCTAAGGGAGAGCCCCGCCACTCGGCGGAGGAAACTCATTTCGGCCGCTTGTACCCGTGATCTTGTCCTTTCGGTCATGACCCAAAGCTCATGACCATAGGTGAGGATGGGAACGTAGATCGACCGGTAAATCGAGAGCTTTGCCTTCCGGCTCAGCTCCTTCTTCACCACAACGGATCGATACAGCGTCCGCATTACTGAAGACGCCGCACCGATCCGCCTGTCGATCTCACGATCCACTCTTCCCCCACTCGTGAACAAGACTCCGAGGCACTTGAACTCCTCCACTTGGGGCAAGATCTCCTCCCCAACCCGGAGATGGCACTCCACTCTTTTCCGGGAGAGAACCATGGACTCGGACTTGGAGGTGCTGATTCCCATCCCAGTCGCTTCATACTCGGCTGCGAACCGATCCAGTGAGAGCTGAAGATCTTGGCCGGAGGAAGCCATCAGGACCACATCATCTGCAAATAGCAGAGACCTAATCCTGCAGCCACCAAACCAGATACCCTCAACGCCCTGACTGCGCCTAGAAATTCTGTCCATAAAGGTTATGAACAGAATCGGTGACAAAGGGCAGCCTTGGCGGAGTCCAACCCTCACTGGAAACGTGTCCGACTTACTGCCGGCAATGCGGACCAAGCTCTGACACTGATTATACAGGGAGCGAACTGCCACAATAAGACAGTCCGTTACCCCATACTCTCTGAGCACTCCCCACAGGACTTCCCGGGGTACACGGTCGAATGCCTTCTCCAAGTCCACAAAGCACATGTAGACTGGTTGGGCAAACTCCCATGCACCCTCAAGGACCCTGCCGAGAGTATAGAGCTGCTCCACAGTTCCACGACCAGGACGAAAACCACACTGTTCCTCCTGAATCTGAGGTTTGACTATCCGGCGTAGCCTCCTCTCCAGTACACCTGAATAGACCTTACCGGGAAGGCTGAGGAGTGTGATCCCACGATAGTTAGAACACACCCTCCGGTTCCCCTTCTTAAAGAGAGGAACCACCACCCCGGTCTGCCAATCCAGAGGTACCGCCCCCGATGTCCACGCGATGTTGCAGAGTCTTGTCAACCAAGACAGCCCCACAACATCCAGAGCCTTGCCACCGAGGAGCTTTTTAACTACCTCGGCAACCTCAGCCCCAGAAATAGGAGAGCCCACCACAGATTCCCCAGGCCCTGCTTCCTCATAGGAAGACGTGCTGGTAGGATTGAGGAGGTCTTCGAAGTATTCTTTCCACCGACTTTATTTCTTTATTGAAAGAAAATTCTATGAAGAGAAAAGTTGTTTGCAAATGTGGTTACAATGCTAAAAAAAATGAAAAGCTAAAGCTAAAAAAAAGAAATACACTTTATTGAGTTAACATTATTTCTTTATAGGGGGAAATATGTGATGTTATGAGCTAGTGCAGGGGTCGGCAACCCAAAATGTTGAAAGAGCCATATTGGAACAAAAATACAAAAACAAATCTGTCTGGAGCCGCAAAAAATTAAAAGCCATATTACATACAGATAGTGTGTCATGAGATATAAATTGAATTAAGAGGACTTAAAGGAAACTAAATGAGCTCAAATATAGCTACAAATGAGGCATAATGATGCAATATGTACAAATAGCTAGCCTAAATAGCATGTTAGCATCGATTAGCTTGCAGTCATGCAGTGACCAAATATGTCTGATTAGCACTCCACACAAGTCAATAACATCAACAAAACTCACCTTTCATGCACAACGTTAAAAGTTTGGTGGACAAAGTGAGACAGAAAAAGAGGTGGCATAAAACACGTCCTAGAAAGTCGGAGAAAGTTATACATGTAAACAAACTACGGTGAGTTCAAGGACCGCCAAAATTAGTAGGAGAAAACGGTGCCCGCCAAATACTCGAATCAGTGAAGCATGTTTAATACAAACAGTGTGCTTTGTAACAATTAGGGAGGTTTGTGTCATGTTTGTCCTCCTACAGAAACCATATTAAAACATTTTTTATTTTTTTTTCCTTCATCTTTTTCCATTTTTCATACATTTTTGAAAAAGCTCCAGAGAGCCACTAGGGCGGCGCTAGAGCCGCGGGTTGCCGACCCTGGGTCTAGGACAGGGGTCTGCAACCCAAAATGTTGAAAGAGCCATATTGGACCAAAAATACAAAACAAAAATCTGTCTGGAGATGCAAAAAATTAAAAGCCTTATTTATAACGAAGGCAACACATAATGTAAGTGTCTATATTAGTTATATTAGCCTACTATTAAAGGCTGGCGCAAATCTTCGTTGACAGAAATGTTGCATTTAAAAATTTTTTCGACACATTTTTGCAATATTGGAAATCCTTAGTAAAATGGAGGCTTCTCAGAGGATGAGATAACTTCTGGAAATTACTGGCTCAGAATGGCCAAAGGTATGGATTTGTGTGTCCAAGATAAAGGAAACGACAAGCTGTCTTCTTCTAATGGATTTATTACAATCTCTGCAAGCTGGGTAACGTTTGCTGTGGTCTGGAACAACATGGCACACAAACAACCACGGCCAATATTTCATACAGATAATGTGTCATGAGTAGAGATGTCCGATAATATCGTCAGGCCGATAAATGCTTTTAAATGTAATTTCGGAAATTATCGGTATCGGTTTCAAAAAGTTAAATTAGTGACTTTTTAAAACGCCGCTGTACGGGGCGGTACATATCCGGTAAAACACGGACGTAGGGCATACTTGCCAACCCTCCCGATTTTCCCGGGAGACTCCCGAATTTCAGTGCCCGTCCCGAAAATCTCCCGGGGCAACCGTTCTCCCGAATTTTTCCCGATTTCCACCCGGACAACAATATTGGGGGCACTGCCTTTAGCGTCCTCTACAACCTGTCGTCACGTCCGCTTTTCCTCCACACAAACAGCGTGCCGGCCCAGTCACATAATATATGCGGCTTTTAAACACACATAAGTGAATGCAAGCCATACTTGGTCAACAGCCATACAGGTCACACTGAGGGTGGCCGTATAAACAACTTTAACACTGTTACAAATATACGCCACACTGTGAACCCACACCAAACAAGAATGACAAACGGGGCGGTATAGCTCGGTTGGTTGAGCAGGTTCAATCCCCGCTCCCGCCATCTTAGTCACTGCCGTTGCGTCCTTGGGCAAGACACTTCACCCACCTGCTCCAAGTGCCACCCACACTGGTTTAAATATAACTTAGATATTGGGTTTCACTATGTAAAGCGCTTTGAGTTACTAGAGAAAAGCGCTATATAAATATAATTCACTTCACACTTCACAGACACATTTCTGCAGAACATCCGCACCGTAACACAACATAAACACAACAGAACACATACCCAGAACCCCTTGCAGCACTAACTCTTCCGCATACTTGCCAACCCTCCCGAATTTTCCGGGAGACTCCCGAAATTCAGCGCCTCTCCCGAAAACCTCCCCGGGACAAATATTCTCCCGAAAATCTCCCGATTTTCAGCCGGAGCTGGAGGCCATGCCCCCTCCAGCTCCATGCGGACCTGAGTGAGGACAGCCTTTTTTCATGACGGGAGGACAACAGGGTGACAAGAACTAAATCATCCAGACTCGAGATAAATTGTATTATTATGTTTATCTTACCTAAAAATAAATATATTTATTAATTTACAAAAAAAAAACTAAATACATGTTTACTATATTTTGCTAAAAACATCAAAATTAATTGTATTTTTATTTGTATTTTTTCCTGACTCCTTATTACATCCAGCCATAGAATTATACATTAAAATAAACATATTTGAAATAATTGATTTTAAATTATCATAATAATTCATTTAAAATGACCATGTTTAATTAATAAAATAATTGCTTGTTTATCAACAACTTTAGCATTTTATTCATTACATTTTGAAACTCTCAGAAGCCAAATTATGTTATATTCCTTAATATGTATTTATGCAAGTTTGAAGTATCAATTATCTAAACACAGTTTTGTTTGCATATTTTCAGGATGTATATATATATATATATATATATATATATATATATATATATATATACTGTATATGTATGAAATACTTGACTTGGTGAATTCTAGCTGTCAATATACTCCTCCCCTCTTAACCACGCCCCGCCCCACCCCCGACCACGCCCCCACCCACCTCCTCCCGAAATCGGAGGTCTCAAGGTTGGCAAGTATGCTCTTCCGGGACGCTACAATATACACCCAAACCCCAAACCTCCCCAACCCCGCTCACCTCAAACAAGCCCCACCCCCCGCCTGATAAGCACTCCAGCAAATCAATAAAATCAACAAAGCTCACCTGTTCGTGCGTTCACGCGCAGCATAGAACGTTTGGTGGACCAAATGAGACAGTGAAGGAGTGGCATAAAACACGTCTTTCTGTGGCAGCATCGGAGAAAGTTGCACATGTAAACAAACTCTGATGAGTTCAAGGATGGCTGAAATTAGTAGGACAAAACAGTGCTTGCCAAATACTCTCATCAGTGAAGCATGTTTCATGGAAACAGTGGGATTTCTAACTATTAGGACGGTTTGTGTCATGTTTGTCCTCCGACAGAAACCACAGTAAAACAAAAAATATATATTTTTCTCATTTTTTTTCCATTTTCACACATTTGCTGACCACTGGTCTAGGAAACCTAAAGCCGCTCCAGAGCCAGGTGTCATCATTTGACAGTAAATCCTCTCTTGTCTCGGAACACAGGCTCTCTTCGCAGTGCATCATTAGCAATATCTTCTAATACTGCTACAGCCGCCATTGTTTTGAATGTGTTTGTTGCACCACTTTGCCTATGCTTCTATAGCCATTCTTTAATTGCAAGTAATTGCACACATGGGGGCGTGTTAATTGTCCATATGCCTCTGATGTGCACATAAATCAGGTCTGAGGAGTAATTGTTTGCACAGGTTTTTCTTTAAGCAGTTACCCAGCATCACCTCAGTGTGTTGCCAAAATATCAACAGCATGTAGAAATGTGCGTACCCCAGCCATGAAGTAAGTAAGTAACTAAGTACATGTTATTTATAAAGCTATTTTCACGGATAAAATCACAAAGCGCTGTACAAAACATAGGTGAAGTAAAAACAACAGTTCAATTAAAACAACAGGGCCAACATCATAAAAAGGATACAAAGTGGATTAAAAATTATAGTTAAAAAGTAGAGATGTCCGAAAATATCGGCCTGCCGATATTATCGGCCGATAAATGCTTTAAAATGTAATATCCGAAAATATCGGTATCGTTTTTTTTATTATCGGTATCGTTTTTTAAATTTTTTTATTATTATTATTTTTTTATTAAATCAACATAAAAAAACACAAGATACACTTACAATTAGTGCACTAACCCCAAAAAACCTCCCTCCCCCATTTACACTCATTCACACAAAAGGGTTGTTTCTTTCTGTTATTAATATTCTGGTTCCTACATTATATATCAATATATATCAATACAGTCTGCAAGGGATACAGTCCATGATTGTGCGTGCTGCTGGTCCACTAATAGTACTAACCTTTAACAGTTAGTTTTACTAATTGCCATTAATTACTAGTTTCTATGTAACTGTTTTTGTCATGTCTGTGTAATCATGTTTTGTTTTAGTCATGTTTTGTTTAGTTATTGGACTCTTTAGTTTCTGGCTTTTCACTCCCTTGTCTTGTTTCCATAATTACCGATTAGTTTCACCTGTTCCACGTTTGGACTCATTGTGCACTCTTGTTTGTCACCATAGCAACCCATTAGTTTTCACCTGTCACGTCACGCACCTGTTTCACGTTTTGAGTCACGCACCTTTTTTCGTTAACCATGTCTGTAGTATTTAAGTTCATTGTTTTCAGTTTGTCGTTCTGGTGACACCCCACAATTACGCTCTACACACTCTTCATCCTCTTAGATCCTGCTTCATGTCCCATGCCAAAGTAAGTTTTTGTTCCATGTTTATAGTCTTTTTGGTTTCATAGTTTGTTCTCCGCCATTGTGCGCGCCTTTTGTTTACTTCCTTTTTTTGTAGTTATAGTGTTTAAATAAAAATGTACTTACATTCCCGTCTCGCCCGAGCCAACTTTCCGTTGCATCCCGGAAAAGCAAACACCCAGGACCAAGTCATGACAGTTTTTATATTGTTTTACTTTCTTTTTTATTTAAGAACATGTTTTTAATTTATTTATCTTATTTTATTTTATTAATTTAAAAAAAAAGAACCTTATCTTCACCATACCTGGATGTCCAAATTAGGCATAATAATGTGTTAATTACACGACAGTATATATCGGTGTCGGTTGATATCGGTATCGGTAATTAAAGAGTTGGACAAAATCGGAATATTGGATATCGGACATCCCTATTAAAAAGTGCATTAACTGAAAGCTTGACTAAAAAGATAATTTTTCAAATGTTTCTTAAAGTGTCAACACAGTCAAGATCTGGGAGGGACTGGTGCAAGTTGTTCCAGAGTCTGGGAGCTATGGCCTGGAATGCCAGGTCTCCTCAGGTTTTAAAATGTTTTTTTGGGATCTTTAGAATAGTGTTTTTCAACCTTTTTTGAGCCAAGGCACATTTTTTGCGGTGAAAAAATGCGGAGGCACACCACCAGCAGAAATCATTTAAAAACTAAACTCAGTTGACAGTAAAAAGTCGTTGTCGTAAATGTTGGATATGACTTTAAAGCATAACCAACATGCATCAATATAGCTCTTGTCTCAAAGTAGGTGTACTGTCACCACCTGTCACATCATGCCGTGACTTATTTTGAGTTGTTTGCTGTTTTCCTGTGCGTAGTGTTTTAGTTATTGTCTTGCTCTCCTATTTTGGTGGCTTTTTCTCTTTTTTTGGTATTTTCCTGTAGCAATCAAGAAAATGTCAGTTGTTTTTATCCTTCTTTTTGGGGACATTGTTGATTGTCATGTCATGTTCGGATGTACTTTGTGGACGCTGTCTGCTCCACACGCTGTAAGTCTTTGCTGTCGTCCAGCATTCTGTTTTTGTTTACCTTGTAGCCAGTTCAGGTTTAGTTTCCCTAAGCTTCAATGCCTTTTCTTAGGGGCACTAACCTTTTGTTTATTTTTGGTTTAAGCATTAGACACCTTTTTACGTGCACACTGCTTCCTGCTGTTCCTGACATCTACAAAGCAATTAGCTACCAGCTGCCACCTACTGATATGGAAGAGTATTACACGGTTACTCTGCCGAGCTCCAGACAGCACCGACACTCAACAACAACACATCATTTGCAGACTATAATTACTGGTTTGCAAAAAATATTTTTAACCCAAATAGGTGAAATTAAACAATCTCCCACGGCACACCAGACTGTATCTCACCGCACACTGCTTTAGAAGACCCTGGCCTGAAGACGGGAGACTGCGCCCTTAAGAGTAGGGGCATAAAAAGTCAGTGATGTACTGATGGGCCCCACCATGCAACGCACAGAAAGTCCGGACTAAACTCTTAAACTCAATGCAGAATTTGACTGGAAGCCTTTGAAGACTGGATAAAACAGGGGTGATATGGGCTGTTCTGGGTGCACCGGTCAAAAGTCTGGCAGCTGCATTTTGTACCGTCTGGAGTCTCTTTAGCGTTGACTTGTTGAAAAGAGCGAAGAGAGAATTGCAATAGACAATACGAGATGAAATGAACGCCTGAATGATCATTTCGAGATCCAATTTTGACAACAAATTTCTCACTTTAGAAATATTTCTGAGATGATGAAAAAAGTTTTTGGTCAGTTGACGGCAGATCAAACACAACCCCAAAGTTTTGAAGTTAGTGTGAAGCACCGCACATTTCCATATTCAGTTCATCCTTAATACAGCTCAACTATACCGTGAAAAGGTGTGTACACACTCCTAATACAAAAGGCCCCATGTTCCTAAAACAACTTTTTCAAATTTAAATGTATTATTTATTGTTATAAATTATTATTATTATTATCATTTATATGCACGTACAACACTTAGAACTTTTAGCATATCAGTATGTGGAATTAAATTATGGAATGGATTAAGTAAAGAAGTTAAAAATTGTACTGATATGATCCAGTTTAAGAAGTTGTTCAAAATAATAGTGCTTACAGAGTACAAAGAAGAAGAATTATGAGAAATACTTCCAACCTTATTGAAAATAAGATATTCTTCATCTCAGTATGTTAATAATAACTGAATTAATTAATTAATTATATATTACAAAACTGTTGTATACCAATTCATAGATGTTATTTTATTATATAAAAAGGTCAGTAAATGATTCTATATATTTGTAAACGCTGTGAAGTGGGAAAGGGGTAGGATTAAATAAGCTTTGCTTCTTCCTACTCCTTTTCGGGCATGATGTAAAATGAAATGATATGAAATTGTGTGATGTATTATGATGTAAGTGTGTTCATGTTCGAAATAAACTAAAGAAAGAAAGAAATTGGACACTAAGGGCAAATGATATAACAACAATTTTGATTCACCAACACAATTACAGTGACTAAGTAAAGTTAGATTAGTAATAGCAGGGAAAGTTAACAACATAACCGGAATTATGTTTGACTCAATTAAAGACGTGGTTATTGTTTCAAATAAGCAATGAAACACAGTTTCAGAAGGCGTTACTGTGTCCTATTAAAACAGCTTTGGACAGTGATTGTGAAATGGACCCTTGATTGTAGTGTACTTTTGGTAGCGGTACCGGTACCAAAATGATTTTGATACTTTTTGATACTTTTCTAAATAAAGGGGACCACAAAAAAATTGCATTATTGGCTTTATTTTAACAAAAAATGTTACGGTACATTAAACATATGTTTCTTAATGCAATTGTGTCCTTAAATAAAATAGTGAACATACTAGACAACTTGTCTTTTATTAGTAAGTAAGCAAACAAAGGCTCCTAATTTAGTCTGCTGACTTATGCAGTCACATACTGTGTCATTTATCATTCTATTATTTTGTAAACAATGTTATAAAGAACATTTTACAATCTAGGGCTCTAGATATCTGGTCAGGACACTCCTCACCTTCATTGTCCATTCGTTTTTGGTGACTTTATATACTCTGGATCTAGACGTTGAGTTCGCGACATACATGGCGGACAATAACTGATACAGTCTGCTTTGCCAGTCCAAAAGCATTCGCCGTTTTCCGTAGTCTTCTCTCGACGGCCAGGTAATACCTTTTTTTTATCACATCCACGGGAGCCCGCATTCACGTCAGGTCTCCTTTGACAAATGGACAAAGTTTTTCGGTAAGTACAATCACAGCTGACCTGGACATTCGAAAGTTCTCTTGCCGTCTGAGAAGTGTTGTATCCCAGATAGCTGCAATCGCTTTCTCTAAAGATATTCATGTGTGATTTCCAGAAGTGTCTGTACATGTAGAGGAAGGAGAAACACTGGCATGTCTGGATGACTCGCCTCCATATTTCCAGTGGTTATCTCCGAGTTATAAAACTGCTTTATTATGAAGCTGTTCGTTTTGCGTTCTTTCTGACGTCACTTCCTGTGTGGGACGCGGTCTTTCTGGCGTCACTTCCTCTCCGAACTCAGTTTGTAAACGATCAATGAGTCCATACAAAGCTATAAGCCAGAGATTAGAGATGTCCGATATTATCGGCCGATAAATGCTTTAAAATGTAATATCGGAAATTATCGGTATCGGTTTCAAAGTTATCGGTATCGGTTTCAAAAAGTAAAATGTATGACTTTTTAAAACGCCTCTGTGTACACGGACATAGGGAGATATACAGACCGCCAATAAACCTTAAAGGCATTGCCTTGCGTGCCCGGCCAATCACATAATATGTACGGCTTTTCACACACACACAAGTGAATGCCCCGCATACTTGGTCAACAGCCATACAGGTCACACTGAGGGTGGCCGTATAAACAACTTTAACACTGTTACAAATATGCGCCACACTGTGAACCCACACCAAACAAGAATGACAAACACATTTCGGGAGAACATCCGCACCGTTGTCACAGTTTGTAGGTGACGAACCCCAAGATGCAGAGAAGGCGGCAGGCATTGTGCGGGAAAACATTATTTAATGTTAAAAAAATAAAGAATTAAAAAAAGACACCAACCAGGAACTAGGAATGGACAAACTGGAAACAGTGAACAGGGATCCAGCAAACAGGGACTAGGAACAAAAAGACAGTAAGCCACAAACAGCTACAAAATATAGCTTACCGCATACAGCTGCACTGATATCGACACGACAGGTCGGAACGACAATAATCCAGCAGTGACTGGAGGAGAAGGCAGGTTTAAATAGCAGCTGGCTGATTGACACCAGGTGTGGCCAGGTGACAATCAGCCACAGCTGAGGGGACACAGCACTCAGGGAGACAAGTAGGAAATAACCAAAATAAGAGCGCCGACAGGAAATAAAGACAAACAGAGGAAAAACTCAAAACATAACTAAACTGTCAGTAACAAACCTGACAACCGTAACACAACATAAACACAACAGAACAAATACCCAGAAACCCTTGCAGCACTAACTCTTCCGGGACGCTACAATATACACCCCCCCCACCCCCCGCTACCCCCAACCCCGCCCACTTCAACCTCCTCATGCTCTCTCAGGGAGAGCATGTCCCAAATTCCAAGCTGCTGTTTTGAAGCATGTTAAAAAAAAATAGTGCACTTTGTGACTTCAATAATAAATATGGCAGTGCCATGTTGGCATTTTTTTCCATAATTTGAGTTGATTTATTTTGGAAAACTTTGTTACATTGTTTAATGCATCACAACTAAATTAGGCATAATATTGGGTAAATTCCACGACTGTATAAATCAGTATCGGTTGATATCGGAATCGGTAATTAAGAGTTGGACAATATCGGATATCGACAAAAAGCCATTATCGGACATCTCTACCGGAGATTCAAGAAATAGATGGCGCACTTGCCCGTGTAAAAAATTATCCAAGGAGGGTAACCTTAAACGATGATTTAGTGTGGCCGAAATGGGGCTTAGGCTAAATAATTACCGTATTTTTCGGACTATAAGTCACAGTTATTTTCATACTTTGGCCGGGGGTGCGACTTATACTCAGGAGCGACTCATGTGTGAAATTATTAACACATTACCGTAAAATATCAAATATATTTATTTAGCTCATTCACGTAAGAGACTAGACGTATAAGATTTCATGGGATTTAGCGATTAGGAGTGACAGATTGTTTGGTAAACGTATAGCATGTTCTATATGTTATAATTATTTGAATGACTCTTACCATAATATGTTACGTTAACATACCAGGCACGTTCTCGGTTGGTTATTTATGCCTCATATAACGTACACTTATTCAGCCTGTTGTTCACTATTCTTTATTTATTTTAAATTGCCTTTCAAATGTCTATTCTTGGTGTTGGCTTTTATCAAATACATTTCCCCAAAAAATGTGACTTATACTCCAGTGCGACTTATATATGTGTTTTTCCTTCTTTATTATGCATTTTCGGCCGGTGCGACTTATACTCCAGAGCGACTTATACTCCGAATAATACGATATTAGTTTAAGGGGTTATCTGGCTTAGTGTAGACATAGCCTTAGAGCAGGGGTGCTCACACTTTTTCTGCAGGCGAGCTACTTTTCAATTGATCAAGTCGTGGGGATCTACCTCATTCATATATATCATTTATATTTACTTATTTATGAAATATATGTTTTTGTTAACAAGTTAAAGGTGTTTAATGATAATGCAAGCATGTTTAACACATATAGTTAATATTGTTAAAAAATTAAAGGCGTTTAATGATAATACAAGCATGTTTAATACATATAGTTAATATTGTTAACAAGTTAAAGGTGTTTAAAGATAATGCAAGCATGTTTAACACATATAGTTAATATTGTTAACAAGTTAAAGGTATTTAATGATAATACAAGCATGTTTAACACATAGTTAATATTGTTAATAAATTAAAGGTGTTTAATGATAATACAAGAATGTTTAATACATATAGTTAATATTGTTAACAACTTAAAGGTGTTTAAAGATAATACAAGCATGTTTAACACATATAGTTAATATTGTTAACAAGTTAAAGGTGTTTAAAGATAATACAAGCATGTTTAACACATATAGTTAATATTGTTAACAAGTTAAAGGTGTTTAAAGATAATAAAAGCATGTTTAACACATATAGATTCCTTTCTTTCATGAAGACAAGAATATAAGTTGGTGTATTACCTGATTCTGATGACTTTTGCATTGATTGGAATCAGACAGTGGGGCTGATAACGTCCGCATTTTTGAATGGAGGAGAAAAAAAGTCCTCCTTTCTGTCCAATACCACATGAAAGTGGTTGGTTTTTGGCATCTTATTTGTCCAGCTTCCGTACTCCTTTGTATACACTTTACAAGAAATACATCGTCGGCAAACTCCGTAGCTTGCTAGCTTGTGCACGCCAGCTTTCTGAGACTCTTATTTTCTTAGCGCAACTGTGCAACTGTGCAGTCGGTCTTTGGAGTTTTGACAACAGGTACGGCGCCAGAGTCTGTTGAAATAAAGTGTTTCTCGCCTTCCAGTCGGTAATTTTAATGAGCTGGCAGCAGCCAGCGTCATCTCAGAAGACCCTCGGGTGCCGTGAATGTCAATCAAGTGACGAAAGTGACGTCATAGTGAAGATTTATGATCGCTCATTTTTAGGACTATTTTTTTAATGCCTGGCTGGTGATCGACTGACACACCCTCCGCGATCGACCGGTAGCTCGCGATCGACGTAATGAGCACCCCTGCCTTAGAGTCTGCGGGAAAAAGCCGGAGTATTCGTGCAGTACATGAACATGCAAACAATGGGGTTACAGCTGACATTCAAACCCAGATCTCCCAACTGTGAGGCAGATGTGCCATAATCCCGGTGTCTGACCTGGCACCTGGGGGTTTTCCAAGTATTTCTAGATTACACCCCCACCCCATGCGTTGATGTGCCATATGTCTATTTTGGTACTCCCCCACATTTAATTAGACCAAGTATTCCTGGCATTGGCTCTGAAAGCAGCATAGCAGGACTACTGGCTAGGAGAGTGCTAATGATGAGCCACACATATAAAGTCGCTCGGGGAACTGTGCAGCCATTTAGCCATGTGTCACCCCAACACTGGACGGGCAGATTGAGTCAGAGACTGCCCTAAGCAGGGCACAGTATGCGCCACTGAAAGTCTTAACCTGCGGCCATCGCAAACGGGAAAAGAGGACACATAGCTGAGGTCATGGCAAACGGTTGCCAACACAGTTCTGCAAATACTCTATCTAAAATTGCATTTTAGCTCTTTGTCCACAGGAACAAGTTTGACTCTTGTGACTTAGAAGTCTTTAATCTTTCTGGAGTGATCCACGTGACGGAAGTTCATGCTTTTAGGGCTTTTTTTTTTTTGGCTTTCTATCAGTTTAAACCGGTTCCACAGGTTTGAGCTCTGAGCTTTAGGAAGGCAATTCCAGAAGGATAATTTCTATCAATGTTGTTGTGTGTTTGGTATCATTGCATACTTGCCAACCCTCCCGGATTTTCCGGGAGACTCCCGAAATTCAGCGCATCTCCCGAAAACCTCCCGGGACAAATTTTCTCCCGAAAATCTCCGGAAATTCAGGCGGAGCTGGAGGCCAGCTCCATGCGGACCTGAGTGACGTGTCGACAGCCTGTTTACACGTCCGCTTTCCCACAATATAAACAGCGTGCCTGCCCAATCACGTTATAACTGTAGAATGATCGAGGGCGAGTTCTTGGTTTCTTATGTGGGTTTATTGTTAGGCAGTTTCATTAACGCACAACACACAACAACAGCAGTCACGTTTCCGTCTACCGTAAAGCAGTTCGTCTGCCGTAAACAGCAATGTTGTGACACTCTTAAACAGGACAATACTGCCATCTAGTGTACATGCATATGCGACAATAACATCTAGGGCTTTTAGAGAGTGCAGTGCACGACTGCGCACACAACAAGGAGACGAAGCAGAAGAACGAGGAAGATACAGCCGTGGCGACGCCGACGACGAGTAAGATGAAGAAATACGCTTGTAAGTTCCAAGCCGCAGCTGCGATTGGACCTAGATAGCCTCCGGGAAGAAGTAGTGGACTACCAAGTGCTTGGCAGTGGAGATCTTCCTCAGGAAGCAAAGATTGACCGGTTTTGGGCCATGCTAGGGAGAGATGGAAGATTCCCGACTCTAGTGCATTTGATGAAAGCACTTTTGTGCGTGCCACACAGCAATGCATCATCAGAGAGGATGTTCAGCATGGTTAGAAAAATAGTGGCAGAGAATAGAACTGTCAAGACTTGGACTATGGCTAGGTTTGTTCTCCCGTGGTGAAAATGATTTGGACCAGACATGGCGTCAAGGTGAATACATTTCAATTCTAACTCAAAAAAATACAAAAAGGTATAAACAAAAGGCGCTCACAGCGGAGGTAAAACAACTTGGCTATGAAAACAAATACTTGCACGTGGGCAAAAAAACTAAGGACATGAACAAAAGTCGCTGACTGTGGCATGAATAGAAACAACTTACTTGGACATGGCATGAAGTGCGCAGACGTAAACAAAGTGTGAAGCAGAGAGTCAGGGGTATGAAGGGCATAAATGCGGGATGTCACCAGAAAGACAAACTGAAAACAATGAACTTAAATACTACAGACATGATTAACGAAAACAGGTGCGTGACTCAAAACGTGAAACAGGTGCGTGACGTGACAGGTGAAAACTAATGGGTTGCTATGGTGACAAACAAGAGTGCACAATGAGTCCAAACGTGGAACAGGTGAAACGAATGGGTAATCATGGAAACAAGACAAGGGGGTGAAAAGCCAGAAACTAAAGAGTCCAATAACTAAACAAAACAAAACATGACTAAAACAAAATGTGATTACACAGACATGACAAGAACAAGGATGGACAATTCAACCCTTAACTCAACAATGAGTAGATGAGTGTTATGTGTGTGTATATGTGTAAATAAATGAACACTGAAATTCAAGTATTTATTTTATTTACATATATATATATATATATATATATATATATATGAAATACTTGACTTGGTGAATTCTAGCTGTAAATATACTCCTGCCCTCTTAACCACGCCCCCCGCCCCACCCCTGACCCCCCCACCCCCCATGTATCATAGTCCTGTTGAAACACCCGATCATGTACAAGTTTCAGCAGTCTCGCTGTTGACTTGAGGTGAAGTATGAATAATTTGCAGGTAGTGCTCCTTCTTCATTATTCTATCAACTGTGTGCAGTGCAGCAAAACAGCCCCAGAGCATTCTGCTACCACCATCAAGCTTGACAGATGGTACAGTGCTCTTAGGTTTGGAAGCCACACCTTGACACCTACAAACATACTTGGTGTCATTATGGCCAAATTGCTCAGTCTGTTTCTCATCTCACCATAAAACGTTTGCCCAGAAGGCAGTTGGCTTGTTCAAATGAGCAGATGCAGATTTCGGTCAAGCTTGACTGTGTCGATTTTGGAGTCTTTATGCAACGGTAACGTGACGGAGCACTTATCCCAAAAATATTCTTATCCCAAATCAATGTTCTCTATTGAAATTAATTGAAATCCATTTAATCTGTGGTACGCCCCTACATCACAACCATTTCCAACATGATTTTTATCAAGAAAAAATTATTATTAAAATACCACAATAAAAAAAAAAAAAATTGAAAAAAAAAATGTCTTAAAACATTACCATTTTTAACATGGTTTTAATTAATAAAACATGTTCTCAATAAAAATCATATTAAGAATTGGTAACGTGACGGAGCACTTATCCCCAAATACTCTTATCCCGAATCAATGTTCTTTATTGAAATTAATTGAAATCCATTTAATCTGTGGTACGCCCCTACATCACAACAATTTCTAACATTATTTTTATTAAGAAAAATTAATATTAAAATACCCCAATAAAAAACAAAATTGAAAAAAAAAAAAGGCTTAAAAAACCACTGTGGCGGTCTCGCTCCTCCGGGTTCCTTGGACCACCAATGACGGACATGACAGCCTCGTTCATCTTTGTGAACAATTATTTATTTTATTTTGCATTCTTTGTTCATTTTCAATTAAGAGGAGAAAACTATAATTTACGGGGGATATTGATTTTTGAAATAGGTAAAGCAAGAACTAATATAAATACAAATGTAGTTCAGTTTTAAGAGTTAAATGGTGGAACAAACTCAGTGATGAGTTGAAGACATGTAGTTCTTTGCTAAGATTTAAGAAAACATTGAAAGGTGAAATAACTGAAAATTATAAAATATAGTAACAATTACTTTCATCCCATTGATTTTGATTTTGATTTTTTTTTTTTAACGTTGATGTTCCAGGTAATCTTATTTTCAGTGAAGGTTTAGGATAGGCAAATATAAGCTTTGGCTTCAGCCTATTCCTTTTTCGGTCATGCTTTTTCTTTTCTTTTCTTTTCCTTTTGTGTGTAAATGTGTATGATTGTTAAATATGTATAGTCTGTACTCTTAAACTGGTCACACAAAATGGTTAATGGTTGATGGGGTGGGGGTGGGGCGGGGGTGTGTTTAGGGACGTGGTTAAGAGGGGAGGAGTATATTTACAGCTAGAATTCACCAAGTCAAGTATTTCATATATATATATATATATATATATGTATATATATATATATATATATATATATATATATATATATATATATATATATATATATATATATATAAATATATATATATATATATATATATATATATATATATATATATATATATATATACATATCTAAGAAATACTTGACTTTCAGTGAATTCTAGCTATATATATTTATTTTATTATATGTATATATATATATATATATGTATATATAAATAAAATAAATACTTGAATTTCAGTGTTCATTTATTCACACATATACACACACATAACACTCATCTACTCATTGTTGAGTTAAGGGTTGAATTGTCCATCCTTGTTCTATTCTGTCACTATTTTTCGAACCATGCTGAACACCCTCTCTGATGATGCATTGATGTGTGGCACGCACAAAAGTGCTTTCATCAAATGCACTAGAGTCTGGAATCTTCCATCTCTCCCTAGCATGGCCCAAAACCGGTCAATCTTTGCTTCCTGAAGAAGATCTTCAGTGCCAAGCACTTGGTAGTCCACTACTTCTTCCCGGAGGCTATCCAGGTCCAATCTCAGCTGCGGCTTGGAACTTACAAGCTGTTATGAGAGTAGCGTATGTGTGTGTGTGTGGCCCTTTAATAGGTGAGCATGTGAGGTGAGTGACGTCAGTGAGTGTGTGGGCGAGAGAAGAGAGGGAGCGGTAGCGTGAGTGCGGGCGGGGACTAGTTTGTTTTGTGTTGGATTGGCTGTGTGCAAGCAATCAATAAAGCAAGATTTGCAACTAATCGCCGGACTCAGGCAGGAAAGGTGCAACAAAGCGTATTTCTTCATCTTACTCGTCGTCGGCGTCGCCATGGCTGTATCTTTCTCGTTCTTCTGCTTCGTCTCCTTGTTGTGTGCGCAGTTGTGCACTGCACTCTTTAAAATCCGTATATGTTATTGATGTTATAGATGGCAGTATTGTCCTGTTTAAGAGTGTCACAACATTGCTGTTTACGGCAGACGAACTGCTTTACGGTAGACAAAAACATGACTGCTGCTGTTGTGTGTTGTTACGCGCTGGGAGGACGTTAATGAAACTGCCTAACAATAAACCCACATAAGAAACCAATAACTCGCCCTCGATCATTCTACAGTTATAATGTGATTGGGCAGGCACACTGTTTATATCGTGGGAAAGCGGACTCAGGTCCGCATGGAGCTGGAGGGGGCGTGGCCTCCAGCTCTGCCTGAATTTCGGGAGATTTTCGGGAGAAAATTTGTCCCGGGAGGTTTTCGGGAGAGGTGCTGAATTTCAGGAGTCTCCCGGAAAATCCGGGAGGGTTGGCAAGCATGCAATAGAATCTCCTCTCTGGTCAACACAAGAACCATGAAGATTCTAGCGGGAACTCTCGTTCAACCCATTTTCGATTATGCATGCACCTCTTGGTACCCCAGCACCTCCAAAACCCTCAAATCTAGACTCCAAACATCCCAGAACAAGCTAGTCAGGTTACTTTTAGACCTCCACCCCAGATCACACCTCACTCCTACCCACTTCTCCAAAGTGGGCTGGCTCAGGGTGGAGGACAGAGTAAAACAACTTGCACTGAGCCTGGTCTATAAAATCCGCTACACCTCCCTGATACCGATACATGTCAAACTACTTCCATAACGTAAATGACCGCCATAACCATAACACCAGAGGAAGCTCCACTAACCACGTTAAACCCAGATTCCGATCTAACAAAGGTCTTAACTCATTCTCCTTTAATGCCACATCAATATGGAATGCACTCCCAACAGGTGTAAAAGAAAGGGCATCTCTATCCTCCTTCAAAACCGCACTAAAACAACACCTCCAAGGCAATTTCAACCCTAAACTAACACCCTCCCTTCCACATCATACCTCTTCGGATTGTGTGAATAATCAAATGTAAATAATCAAATGTACTTCACTGTGCAATCTACTAATAAAAGTTTCAATCAATCAATTTCAAAAACCTACGTAGCTAAACTAATGCAAGTGAAAAGACTGAATTCTGTAGCAAAACAATCTACAATTTGTGTTTTATCTTTAACAATATATGCTTTACTTGTTCTATGTCTTATCTGTGTAGTTTAAGCCATGGTATTGTATTTACTAATGATTGTATTTTACTAAAGCCAGACCAAGAGTGGCAACCAACCATAAATCATGAAGCATGTAATACAATGACAATAAAGCTTTCTATTCTATTCCAACCTAATCCTAGATTATGGCAGACTATATGTAATATATTGTAAATTGTTCTTTGAGTGCAATAATCAATTAATCAAAGTGTATTTGTATAGCCCTTAATCACAAATGCCTCAAAGGGCTACACAAACCACAGTGACAATGATCGCTCATCAGGGCAAGAAAAAACTGAACTCAATGGGCACAATGAGAAACCTTGGAAGGGACTGTGGATGTATGGATGGATGACGCATCAGCATCCATAGTTAGCAATAGATCATTAGTCACTTTTACGAGGGCTGTCTCAGACGAGTGATTTGCCCTGAAACCAGACTGAAAGGGTTCACAGAGATTGTTAGATGCTAAGTGTTCACTTAGCTGCCGTGCAACAATTTTTTTTCCCGAGGATTTTCTAGATAAAGGGAAGGTGGGACAAAGGCCGGTAGTTTACCATGAGGTGAGAATCGAGGTTAGGTCTTTTGAGCAGAGGATGAATATCCGCTGTTTTGAATGCTAGGGGACCAGTACCAAAGGAAAGTGGTAAATTAACAATATTTAACACTGATGGTCATAATATTATAAACAGCTCCTTGATAAGTTTCCCAGGAAGTGGGTCGAGTAAACATGTTTGTTTTGTCCCATTTACGAGTCGCAGGAGTTCATCTAAAGTTATTTCTTCATGATAAGAACAATAATAATAAGACAAACCCAATGTGTTTATGGCCTTTTAATTTTTATTTTAAAGGCCTACTGAAATGCGATTTTCTTATTCAAACGGGGATAGCAGGTCCATTCTATGTGTCATACTTGATCATTTCGCGATATTGCCATATTTTTGCTGAAAGGATTTAATAGAGAACATCGACGATAAAGTTCGCAACTTTTGGTCGCTGATAAAAAAGCCTTGCCTGTACCGGAAGTAGCAGACGAGTAGCGTGACGTCACAGGTTGTGGAGCTCCTCACATCTGCACATTGTTTACAATCATGGCCACCAGCAGCGAGAGCGATTCGGACCAAGAAAGCGACGATTTCCCCATTAATTTGAGCGAGGATGAAAGATTTGTGGATGAGGAAAGTGAGAGTGAAGGACTAGAGGGCAGTGGGAGCGATTCAGATAGGGAAGATGCTGTGAGAGGCGGGTGGGACCCGATATTTAGCTGGGAATGACTAAAGCAGTAAATAAACACAAGACATATATATGTACTCTATTAGCCACAACACAACCAGGCTTATATTTAATATGCCACAAATTAATCCCGCATAACAAACACCTCCCCCGTCCCGTCCATATAACCCGCCAATACAACTCAAACACCTGCACAACACACTCAATCCCACAGCCCAAAGTACCGTTCACCTCCCAAAAGTTCATACAGCACATATATTTCCCCAAAGTCCCCAAAGTTACGTACGTGACATGCACATAGCGGCACGCACGTACGGGCAAGCGATCAAATGTTTGGAAGCCGCAGCTGCATGCGTACTCACGGTACCGCGTCTGCGCATCCAACTCAAAGTCCTCCTGGTAAGAGTCTCTGTTGTCCCAGTTCTCCACAGGCCAATGGTAAAGCTTGACTGTCATCTTCCGGAAATGTAAACAATGAAACACCAGCTGTGTTATCCGGCACAACAGGGCGCTTTCGTGGCGAATTTACTGACAGATATAAGTAAGAACTTTACACTACTTTATATTAGAAATGGCAACAGCGGAGGATGAATGTCCCATAACAAGAAGATAGAGGAAAAAGAAGAAGCTTATCGACTATGGTGTCCACACGGACTACAAAGGTGGACGCGCGCAAATTTTCACGACTTATGCAAATCCCAAATACAGATAAGCGGGTACCAGAAGGTAAGAAAAGATTTTGCATAGTATTGCGAAACAAAACGCCAGATATGTCTTACCTTATACACACACCATAATGATACTCGTATGTTGAAGCACAGTACAATCCATCAAGCGGTGCGGTTTCATAGCTTACCAAAGTCGTACTAAAACTTTTTGATAGATTTTTGAGCGCCGTGTGTAATGTTCTATATTTCCACTGGAACATATAAAATGTTGGTGTTGTTTACTTGAGTCATATTGCAGTCTTCATTTATCTCTTATGTGTGACTGCCATCTACTGGTCACACTTATCATTTCACCATGGACAAAATAGAATAGCTGTGGAGTTTTGAGAAAAAATAAAGAATTTTAAGTGCGCCTTGTACTCCAAAATATACGGCATTTCAAAGGGGTTATTTTCACTGCATTTGTTTTTTTTCTTAAATTAATTGAAATACAGAAGAAAAAATGTGTTATATGTTTTGATATTTGGTGTACTGAGCCCTTGATGGAATATGACCGTTAGTTTTTGTTCTCTGAGACATGCAAAGTTATATAAGACTGCCTTTTTCCATAGTGGCCAGAAGTGAATGTGCTTCATTTATCCAATTAGTTTTGTGGCAACGAGCCTTGTTTTCTCAGCCAGTGATCTGGCGTTAAATCCCCTATACATAAGCCACAATGGGATAAATACATCAGTTGGTTTGTTCCTGTCGAAAATCCGACATATTTCATCTTATATTCTGTATCTTTTCATTGTTTTATCTTCCACAGGCTGAAATGATTGTTTGTCAGGTCAAACACTTTCTATTGCCTCCAGGGGTAAATATGAGTGTGAACGGGTTGTCTGTCTGTATGTGTCACTACTGTGATTGACAGCTGACTCACCCCTCTTACCCTTTTCTGTAATAAGCTGAAGCTTCCAGAAGCGGGGTTGCACATGCTGAAAATGAATCAAAGTAGCTGTATTTTAGGGAGTTGTGGAAAAAAAATCAAACTTCGAGAACAGACATGTCATGTTCTCACATTGTTTCATTTCTTGTCTTGACCTCATATGACTTTTAAACCACATGTAATTCAGATTAATTTCGCAAATGATGAGTCGGGATTGCACATGTACAATTTCTGTAGGGTTTGGATTTAGATGTATTTTTTTACATTTTACATTTCCATCCATCCATCCATCTTCTTCCGCTTATCCGAGGTCGGGTCGCGGGGGCAGCAGCCTAAGCAGGGAAGCCCAGACTTCCCTCTCCCCAGCCACTTCGTCCAGCTCCTCCCGGGGGATCCCGAGGCGTTCCCAGGCCAGCCGGGAGACATAGTCTTCCCAGCGTGTCCTGGGTCTTCCCCGTGGCCTCCTACCGGTCGGACGTGCCCGAAACACCTTCCTAGGGAGGTGTTCGGGTGGCATCCTGACCAGATGCCCGAACCACCTCATCTGGCTCCTCTCGATGTGGAGGAGCAGCGGCTTTACTTTGAGCTCCCCCCGAATGACAGAGCTTCTCACCTTATCTCTAAGGGAGAGCCCCGCCACTCGGCGGAGGAAACTCATTTCGGCCGCTTGTACCCGTGATCTTGTCCTTCCGGTCATAACCCAAAGCTCATGACCATAGGTGAGGATGGGAACGTAGATCGACCGGTAAATCGAGAGCTTTGCCTTCCGGCTCAGCTCTTTCTTCACCACAACGGATCGATACAGCGTCCGCATTACTGAAGACGCCGCACCGATCCGCCTGTCGATCTCACGATCCACTCTTCCCCCACTCGTGAACAAGACTCCGAGGTACTTGAACTCCTCCACTTGGGGCAAGATCTCCTCCCCAACCCGGAGATGGCACTCCACCCTTTTCCGGGAGAGAACCATGGACTCGGACTTGGAGGTGCTGATTCCCATCCCAGTCGCTTCACACTCGGCTGCGAACCGATCCAGTGAGAGCTGAAGATCTTGGCCGGAGGAAGCCATCAGGACCACATCATCTACAAATAGCAGTGACTTAATCCTGCAGCCACCAAACCAGATCCCCTCAACGCCCTGACTGCGCCTAGAAATTCTGTCCATAAAGGTTATGAACAGAATCGGTGACAAAGGGCAGCCTTGGCGGAGTCCAACCCTCACTGGAAACGTGTCCGACTTACTGCCTACATTTCAAATTTTTTTATTAGGACCTGAGTCCACTAACCCACAACATAAACAGCATACCTGCCCAATAACGTTATAACTGTAGAATGATGGAGGGCGAGTTCTTGGTTTCTTATGTGGGTTTATTGTTAGGCAGTTTCATTAACGTCCTCCCAGCGCGGCAACAACACACAACAACAGCAGTCACGTTTTTGTCTACCGTAAAGCAGTTCGTCTGCTGTAAACAGCAATGTTGTGACACTCTTAAACAGGACAATACTGCCATCTAGCGCATTTGATGAAAGCACTTTTGTGCGTGCCACACAGCAATGCATCATCAGAGAGGGTGTTCAGCATGGTTAGAAAAATAGTGACAAGAGAATAGAACAAGGATGGACAATTCAACCCTTAACTCAACAATGAGTAGATGAGTGTTGTGTGTGTGTATATGTGTAAATAAATGAACACTGAAATTCAAGTATTTATTTTATATATATATATATATATATATATATATATATATATATATATATATATATATATATATATATAATAAAATACATATATATATATATATAATAAAATACATATATATATATCTACATATATATATATATAGCTAGAATTCACTGAACGTCAAGTATTTCTTATATATATATATATATATATATATATATATATATATATATATATATATATATATATATATATATATGAAATACTTGACTTGGTGAATTCTAGCTGTAAATATACTCATCCCCTGTTAGCCACGCCCCCAACCACGCCCCCATCCAACCACGCCCATGCCCACCCCCACCCCCCCACCTCCCGAAATCGGAGGTCTCAAGGTTGGCAAGTATGCCTTGTCCACACATTAAAAATGGTCGTTTTAGACCCCCTCCCCCCGTCCGTCCGCCGGCGCAACGTGACCTAGTACGCGTGCGCGGAAATTGCACATATCATAGTCACCTCTAGTGTTGCTTTGTGTGCAAGTTCTTCAATTTAACTTATCTGAACAATATCCAGTCTTGTGGTATTTCAATTAACTGGAATCCAGTGTGCTGTGGTGCCCGATTGTAGTGGATCACACCTGAGACATTATTAAATAATCAAATATTTAATGGACACATAAAAGTATACAATGTGATAAAGAACATTTTACAACAATCGTTCTAGAGCTCTAGATATCTGGTCAGGACACTCCTCACTCTTTTGTCTTCACCATACTTGCCAACCTTGAGACCTCCGATTTCGGGAGGTGGGGGCGTGGTCGGGGGTGGGGCGGGGGGCGTGGTTAATATATAAATATAAAAAAGAAATACTTGACTTTCAGTGAATTCTAGCTATATATATATACATATATATTTTAATATATATATATATATATATATATATATATATACACATATATATATATATATATATATATATATATATATATATATATATATATATATATATATATATATATATAAATAAATAAAATAAATAAAATAAATACTTGAATTTCAGTGATCATTTATTTACACATATACACACACATAACACTCATCTACTCATTGTTGAGTTAAGGGTTGAATTGTCCATCCTTGTTCTATTCTCTGTCACTATTTCAGAACACACACATTATACAAATATACATTAGAAAATCAATAAGAAAACGGGAGCTCTAATTTGGGAGTCTGAATTAGGATCAGAAATTCCTATATAAACATTGCGCACTCACGTCGCCTTTTTGTATTGATTACTGCAGCTGTGCACTGGATTCATTCACAAATACAAACTACAACTCACAAACACTTTAGAGTTAGGCTCCACCATCAGAATGTGTACTTAAACTTATAAAGATCACATGGATATTATTCAGTGAGTTGATTCACCAAAACTAACCTGTTATACAGGAGGAAAAAGCACACAGGACGTTTCATTTGTTCACAGACTGGTCGTTCTCATCAGAATGACAAGACACTTCCGGTCTGCAGGTGATAGCATTCAATTGGGAAGAAACGCCCTACTGCCCCCTACTGACCAATGTGAATACTGATAAATGTGTAATGACAGCTCCAAAAACGAATTCAAACCACAAAATACAATAAATAAATCAACACAAAAATGTGACACATTATGGGTGGGTCACATATGCATGTACAGTAGATGGCAGTATTGTCCTGTTTAAAAGTGTCACAACATTGCTGTTTACGGCAGACGAACTGCTTTACGGTAGACAAAAACTTGACTGCTGTTGTTGTGTGTTGTTACCGCGCTGGGAGGACGTTAATGAAACTGCCTAACAATAAACCCACATAAGAAACCAAGAACTCGCCCTCGATCATTCGCTGTTTATATTGTGAGAAAGCGGACGTGTGAACAGGCTGTCAACACGTCACTCAGGTCCGCATGGAGCTGGAGGGGGCGTGGCCTCCAGCTCTGCCTGAATTTCGGGAGAAAATTTGTCCCGGGAGGTTTTCGGGAGAGGCGCTGAATTTCGGGAGTCTCCCGGACAATCCGGGAGGGTTGGCAAGTATGGTCTTCACCTTCATTGTCCATTAGTTTTTGGTGACTTTACAATAACAGATACAGTCTGCTTAGCCAGTCTAAATGCATTCGATGTTTTCCGTAGTCTTCACTGGACGGCCAGGTAATACAAAGCACACGCTAACTTTTGTATCACATCCACGGGAGGAAGGGGCAAAGTTTTTCTGTAAGTAGAATCACAGCTGACCCGGACATTCGAAAGTTCTCTTGCCGTCTGAGATGAGTTGTATCCGAAATAGCTGGAATCTCACGTTTCCTTCTCTTAAGGTATTCATGTGAGATTTCCACAAGCGTCTTTACATGTAGAAGGAGAAACATGGGCTTGTCCGGATGACTCCCCTCCATCTTTCCAGTGGTTAGCTCCGGTTGTTATGAAGCTGGCTGTGGCGCTGTCTTTCCGACTTCACTTCCTCTCCGAACTCAGTTTGTCAATGATCAATGAGTCCATACAAAGCTAAGAGCCGGAGATTCAAGAAATCATCATCATCATCGGCGGTCACTCGAAACGAGTATGACGATCCTCCTGGTAGAGGGGTAATGCCTGTGCATGACTTTGTTTAACGTTTGGAGACTGGTGCACAGACAGTCACCACACGATCCTTGACAGATCCGGGTCAGGGTCCAGTGGCATGGAGTCCAAGACGACTGGGGACCCTTTTCTGCTGTAGCCTTCATCCGCCATCCCAGCCGTTGTGACGCTCCATAGGGTTAGCAATCATCCTCCGCCTGTTCCACCGTTGAGGTCTTGGGTTGTTATTTCCCCACATGGATGTGGGGGTGCCTTCTACCGCCATCGCAGTCGTGGTGGTAGTTCTTACATCTACCGTCTTCCTCCTGCTCCGCCGTTGAGGTGTTCACCATATCCCTGGCTAGGGGGCAGTCAGGGACTAGGCCTTTGCCAAGGGCCACCTGGGGTAACAGTAGTAAAGGGGTTAACCTCCTAGTGTCCCAAGACCCCATAGAGGAGCCTCCACTGCCGGATGCACTTTAACGTCATGCCCAGGACATATTCAAGAAATACACGGCGCACTTACCCGTGTAAAAACTTGTCCGAGGATGGGGACCTTAAACGATAGATTAGTGTGGCTGAAACGGGGTTTAGGCTAAATAATTATTCGTCGTGGGGTTATCCGGCTTAGTGTAGACATAGCCTTAGAAAGATTGAGGTTTTGTTGCAGAGCATGAACTAGCAAATTTGATCTGGTTGATAATTTAGTTTAAAAGTAGCCTTTATGAGTGATCTGTCCAAAACAACAAAACAATCAGAAATGGTAGATTACCTTCTTAAACCGCAGACAGTACACATGTGTAGCGTCTTACCCAACAGCCGTGCTCCTGAATGTTGCATGAAGTGCTGTCTGAAAATGATGCACTCGTGATGCGTCTGCGTAATCGTGCTCGCGTCCCGTGAAGGACGTGTCTCGGGTTGATGTGCATGTCAGATGGCCTGATATGTCAAGGTCTCTTCTCGTGGCGTTGCCCTGATCTCTTCAGGCCATTTTTACAGTGACAGCATGATCACTGACCTCTGTCATTCCAACCGGGTGGGCCGCCTGCAGTTAGCCTGCCAGTGTCAGGCCACCTGAGCCATGCTGCCAGCTGGGCAGACCCCGTGGCTTCGGGTCCAATAAGGCTTCAGTCAATAGTACCTGCAAATTGGCTCATCTGTCCCTACTTGTCCTGAGTTGAAATACAAACCCCGTTTCCATATGAGTTGGGAAATTGTGTTAGATGTAAATACAAACGGAATACAATGATTTGCAAATCCTTTTCAACTCATATTCAATTGAATATGCTACAAAGACAACATATTTGATGTTCAAACTCATAAACTTTATTTTTTTTTTGCAAATAATAATTAACTTAGAATTTCATGGCTGCAACACGTGCTAAAGTAGTTGGGAAAGGGCATGTTCACCACTGTGTTACATGGCCTTTCCTTTTAACAACACTCAGTAAACGTTTGGGAACTGAGGAGACACATTTTTTAAGCTTCTCAGGTGGAATTCTTTCCCATTCTTGCCTGATGTACAGCTTAAGTTGTTCAACAGTCCGGGGGTCTCTGTTGTGGTATTTTAGGCTTCATAATGCGCCACACATTTTCAATGGGAGACAGTTCTGGACAGTCTAGTACCCGCACTCTTTTACTATGAAGCCACGTTGATGTAACACGTGGCTTGGCATTGTCTTGCTGAAATAAGCAGGGGCGTCCATGGTAACGTTGCTTGGATGGCAACATATGTTTCTCCAAAACCTGTATGTACCTTTCAGCATTAATGGCGCCTTCACAGATGTGTAAGTTACCCATGTCTTGGGCACTAATACACAGAGGTGGGTAGTAACGCGCTACATTTACTCCGTTACATCTACTTGAGTAACTTTTGGGATAAATTGTACTTCTAAGAGTAGTTTTAATGCAACATACTTTTACTTTTACTTAAGTATATTTATAGAGAAGGAACGCTACTTTTACTCCGCTACTTTTATCTACATTCAGCTCGCTACTCGCTACTAATTTTTATCGATCTGTTAATGCACGCTTTGTTTGTTTTGGTCTGTCAGACAGACCTTCAAAGTGCCTGCCTTACTGGTGACGTTTCACTTCGTTCCACCAATCAGATGCAGTCACTGGTGACGTTGGACCAATCAAACAGAGCCAGGGGTCACATGACCTGACTTAAACAAGTTGAAAAACTTATTGGGGTGTTACCATTTAGTGGTCAATTGTACGGAATGTGTACTGTACTGTGCAATCTAATAATAAAAGTTCCAATCAATCAATCAAAAGTGTGAAGGAAAAAAGATACTTTTTTATTTTAACCGTACACCCCGTCAAAAGCCTAAAGACTGACCGCACATGAGGACGTTCCTGTCTTCACAATAAAAGTGCCGCTCCATCGCGCCTGCGCTTTCAAAACAAGAGTCTCCGAAAGCCAGCGCAAACAAGCTAGCAAGCTACGGAGTTTCACGCCAATATATTTCTTGTAAAGTGTATAAAAACGAATATGGAAGCTGGACAAACAAGATGCCAAAAACCCACCACTTTCATGTGGTATTAGACAGAAAGGAGGAACTTTTCTTCTTCTCCATTTGAAAACGTGGACGTTATCATCACAACTGTCTGATTACAATCAACGCAAGTCATCAGAATCAGGTAATACACCAACTTATATTCTTGTCTTCATGAAAGAAAATAATCTATATGTTAAACATGCATGTATATTCATTAAAACACCTTTAACATGTAAACAAAAACAGCTAAATAAATACATATAAATTATATACTGTATATATCAATGTATATGTATGTATGTATGTATATATATATATATATATATATATATATATATATATATATATATATATATATATATATATATATATATATATATATATATATATATATATATATATATATATATGAGTGTGTATGTTACTCATCAGTTACTCAGTACTTGAGTAGTTTTTTCACAACATACTTTTTACTTTTACTCAAGTAAATATTTGGGTGACTACTCCTTACTTTTACTTGAGTAATAAATCTCTAAAGTAACAGTACTCTTACTTGAGTACAATTTCTGGCTACTCTACCCACCTCTGCTAATACACCCCCATACCATCACAGATGCTGGCTTTTCAACTTTGCGCCTATAACAATCCGGATGGTTCTTTTCCTCTTTGGTCCGGAAGACACGACGTCCACAGTTTCCAAAAACAATTTGAAATGTGGACTCATCAGACCACAGAACAATTTTCCACTTTGTATCAGTCCATCTTAGATGAGCTCAGGCCCAGCGAAGCCGACGGCGTTTCTGGGTGTTGTTGATAAACTGTTTTCGCCTTGCATAGGAGAGTTTTAACTTGCACTTACAGATGTAGCGACCAACTGTAGTTACTGACAGTGGGTTTCTGAAGTGTTCCTGAGCCCATGTGGTGATATCCTTTACACACTGATGTCGCTTGTTGATGGAGTACAGCCTGAGGGATCGAAGCTCACGGGCTTAGCTGCTTACATGCAGTGATTTCTCCAGATTCTCTGAACTCTTTGATGATATTACGGACCGTAGATGGTGAAATCCCTAAATTCCTTGCAATAGCTGGTTGAGAAAGGTTTTTCTTAAACTGTTCAACAATTTGCTCACACATTTGTTGACAAAGTGGTGACCCTCGCCCCATCCTTGTTGGTGAATGACTGAGCATTTAATGGAATCTACTTTTATACCCAATCATGGCACCCACCTGTTCCCAATTTGCTTGTTCACCTGTGGGATGTTCCAAATAAGTGTTTGATGAGCATTCCTCAACTTTATCAGTATTTATCGCCACCTTTCCCAACTTCTTTGTCACGTGTTGCTGGCATCAAATTCTAAAGTTAATGATTATTTGCAAAAAAAAAAAATGTTTATCAGTTTGAACATCAAATATGTTGTCTTTGTAGCATATTCAACTGAATATGGGTTGAAAATGATTTGCAAATCATCGTATTCCGTTTATATTTACATCTAACACAATTTCCCAACTCATATGGAAACGGGGTTTGTAGGAAGTAGATTCGATCATGTGGCTGACAATACCTAAATTGAATGGCAATAACCAACCCTGTGTGTCATTTGACCATTCTGCTATTAACAGCTTTTCTCCAGCTTATTAATGTGTTCATTAAGGCGGAGATCTTGTTGATGAAAGCATTAGTGAGAGCGCAGGTGTGTCATAAAACTGAAGCGCATGTCTCGCTGACGTCTCAAGGTGCACTCACCGGTTGTTCCTCAAGAGAAGCAATTACGTCGAGGAGGGTAGGGGCAAGAGACGTCCCCAGATGGCCTTCCTGTCGAGCCCCGGCTAATTGGCCGTGCTCGAGATTCAGAGCATGTTCAAGAGAAAGGCATATTCTCTTGCTTTAGCGCTGGCCCGACATCTTTGTTTGTCTTTGTTTTGCGTTGTCAACTCTTCCCTTTTGATATGCATATGAACGCATGTTTTATTCATGTTTACTCGGGAATCAAATCAGCGGAAATCACCTTGTTGTTGTGTGTGAGCAGAAGTAATGCGTGCACATGTGGATTGAGTCGGAGTTTCAAAGGTAGATTTGTGACAATGCCGCTCTCGTTCTCACTTACTCAGCTAAATGAAAGATTAATGTGACTGTCACTCCGCATGTGCAGAACAGCCAAGATAGTGCGCCCCACACTAGTACAGCCGATTTGCAACAGCTTGTAGAGTGTTTTTAATGAGAGGGGGATGCTAATTGATGGATTTTAAAAGCAGATTGGTGAGACTGTTCCCGGCGCTGAAAGGTATGACAGGCAATGGGAGTGTGGGCAGCCTCTCAAAGGACTCAAATACTTTTTTAACTAGAGTAGTGGATGCATATTGGATCCAGTTTGTTCAAGTTTGGACGTTAACTTTGAAAGATGATTTCGAGCAAAGGCATAGCCATATATTTATATATATATATATATATATATATATATATATATATATATATATATATATATATATATATATATATACATATATTCATACTGTAAAAACCTGCTGGTGGTAATGTTTTATGTTTGTGATTCCCATGATCGCAAACACATATAAATAACATATAAATATATATATATATATATATATATATATATATATATATATATATATATATATATATATATATATATTTATATATACATATATATATATATATATAAACATATATAAACATATATGTATGTATATATATATTCATATATATGTATGTAAATATATACATATATACACACATATTTTTATGTATATATATATATATATATATATGCATAAATATATATGAATATATATATACATACATATATGTATGTGTGCATATATACATACACATATAAAATATATATATATATATATATATATATATATATATATATATATATATATACTAGGGGTGTAACGGTACACAAAAATTTCGGTTCAGTACGTACCTCGGTTTACAGGTCACGGTTCGGTTCATTTTTGGTACAGTAAGAAAACAACAAAATATACATTTTTGGGTTATTTATTTACCAAATTTGCAAAATCTTCCACCAAAAATATTTTTCTTAGTGGAATATTTGATGTGTAGTAATCGGAACCTTGGATATGTCAATAATTCATAATAACATTGATTTTGATTCAATATTATGTTTGGAGCAATGACAGTTTGAAAGAAAAAACAACAACTTTGTTTTATTAGTCAACATTGCAACTTTTTCTAAATTACATTTAACCTTTAAACTTTTTTATTTCACGTTTGTTATGTTTTTGTTTATTTTAATAGTATTTTTAGAATGTGCCATGGGCCTTTAAAACATTAGCTGTGGGCCGCAAATGGCCTCCGGGGAACACTTTTAACACCCCTGCTATAGATAATAAAAAAATAAATCTGATAAATCTATGAATAAAAAGCAGAGCCTGGCGACGCATGCGCGTTTATCATAACTCTCTCTCTCTCTCTCTGTCTCTGCCCCTCCCTCACCAATGCTGCTGCGTGCACAATTTATTTTGTTTTTAACCCCTTCTTAACCCTGAACGTACATTGAAAATACACGCAACCCTAACTCAAAATGCCGGACATTTGAGGCATTTAAGAAACTCCGCCCTGACAGCTCCGCAAAAGAGGACGTGTCCGGTGAAAAGAGGACGTATGGTCAGTCTATCTTAGCCCGTTAGCTGCTAGCATGCCGTGTGTTGTGCCTCGGTGTGCATTGTTTACACAACGTGTGTTACGCTACTTAATATGTCCGTGTGGAAACTCGTTCGGTACACCTCCGAACCGAACCGGAACCCCCGTACCGAAACGGTTCGATACAAATACACGTACCGTTACACCCCTAATATATACACATACATATATATATATATATATATATATGTATATATATATATATATATATATATCTATATATATATACATATATATATATAGCAAAAAAAAAAGAGAAAAAAAAGGATAGTCTGGAAAATAAGGTAATCTAATTCTTCAATTCTTTGCATGTTACAACGCTGTTACCAGAACTTTTCATGGCATGCTACTTTAGAGGTGGTTGTGTGTCAACAAGACAATGTAATAAGCTCAGCAACTTCATTCCAGGAATTAGCTCTTTACGAGTGCAAGCAACATCAACCAACACAGTTCAAATGAACTTCATATCATATAAGAAGAGGCAACATCACACAGTAAACTTCGTACAACATGTAAGTGCACATACACTTCTACGGTGATAACCATGTAATCTTAGAATACCCCAGTTGTAGAAATGGAGCGACACAGCCACCGAAGCATGTTTAATTGCTTTATTAACTCGCGTTAATGATATGCAGTTCACACATTCAACAGGAGCTGCCATCGCCAAGATCTCACACTCGTCACCTCCTGCAGACTGCCAAAGCCGAGCTAACACGGTTACCCCTTCGTAGCCGATGTGACACTGATGTGACATGGCACTCGGCACCATCTTTTTAAGGCTCACACTCACGCAACGCGCTCTGATCTCATGAAACATCTCTTAATTGGCGGGAGTTGGTAACCCGCGGTTCTTTTTCGCGCAACCCTCGTGGCTCCCTGCCGCTTTTTTAACAATTTATAAAAATATTTTTTGTTTTGATATGGTTTCTGTGGGAGGACAAACATGACAAACATTCCTAATTGTTAGAAAACCCCACTGTTTAAAGGGGAACATTATCACAATTTCAGAAGGGTTAAAACCATTAAAAATCAGTTCCCAGTGGCTTATTTTATTTTTCAAAGTTTTTTTCAAAATTTTACCCATCACGCAATATCCCTAAAAAAAGCTTCAAAGTGCCTGATTTTAACCATCGTTATATACACCCGTCCATTTTCCTGTGACGTCACATAGTGATGCCAACACAAACAAACATGGCGGATAGAACAGCAAGATATAGCGACATTAGCTCGGATTCAGACTCGGATTTCAGCGGCTTAAGCGATTCAACAGATTACGCATGTATTGAAACGGATGGTTGTAGTGTGGAGGCAGGTAGCGAAAACGAAATTGAAGAAGAAACTGAAGCTATTGAGCCATATCGGTTTGAACCGTACGCAAGCGAAACCGACGGAAACGACACAACAGCCAGCGACACGGGAGAAAGCGAGGACAAATTTGGCGATCGCCTTCTAACCAACGATTGGTATGTGTTTGTTTGGCATTAAAGGAAACTAACAACTATGAACTAGGTTTACAGCATATGAAATACATTTGGCAACAACATGCACTTTGAGAGTGCAGACAGCCCAATTTTCATCAATTAATATATTCTGTAGACATACCCTCATCCGCTATCTTTTCCTGAAAGCTGATCTGTCCAGTTTTGGAGTTGATGTCAGCAGGCCAGGGAAGCTAGGGTCGATATTCTTCTCTTCATCATCTTCGATGGCATAAGGGACGGTGTGAGCCAAGACATCCAGGGGGTTTAGCTCGCTCGTCTGCGGGAACAAACTGCCGCCATTGCTTGCCGTGCTACCGAGGTCCTTTGTCCCTGAATTGCTCACACACTCCGGCAGATTCAATGGGGGTCTGGCGGCAGATTTCTTTGACTTTATCGTTGGAAATGCATCTGCTTTGAGTGTCGCAGGATATCCACACATTCTTGTCATCTCTGTCGTAGCATAGCTTTCGTCGGTAAAGTGTGCGGAACAAACGTCCAATTTCTTGCCACTTTCGCATCTTTGGGCCACTGGTGCAACTTGAATCCGTCCCTGTTGGTGTTGTTACACCCTCCGACAACACACCGACGAGGCATGATGTCTCCAAGGTACGGAAAACAGTCGAAAAAACGGAACATAACAGAGCTGATTTGGCTCGGTGTTTGAGAAAATGGCGGATTGCTTCCCTATGTGACGTCACGTTGTGACGTCATCGCTCCGAGAGCGAATAATAGAAAGGCGTTTAATTCGCCAAAATTCACCCATTTAGAGTTCGGAAATCGGTTAAAAAAATATATGGTCTTTTTTCTGCAACATCAAGGTATATATTGACGCTTACATAGGTCTGGTGATAATGTTCCCCTTTAATATGTGTGTGTATGCTTCACTGATGAGAGTATTTTGCGAGCGCCGTTTTGTCCTACTAATTTCGGTGGTCCTAGAACCCACTGTATTTGTGTGGACTGTGACGCAACAGTTTGTTTACATGTATAATTTTCTCCGACGCTGCTACAGAATGATGTGTTTTATGCCACTCCTTTGTCTCATTTTGTCCACCAAACTTTTTATGCTGTGCGTGAATGCACAAAGGTGAGCTAATCAGACATATTTGGTCAGTGCATGACTGCAAGCTGTATGTACATAGTGCATCAATAGGCCTGGTTTGTAGGTATATTAGAGGTCATGTAATTTTCTTTACTTATGTCCTCTGTGTATTTAATGTATATGTGCATGCCTCATGACACATTATCTGTATGTAATACTGGCTGCATTTCTGAAAGTTGTTTGTGTGCCATGTTGTTCCAGACCACAGCAAACATTATCCAGCTTGCAAAGATTGTAATACATCCACAAGAAAAAGACAGCCTGCCATTTTTGCAATATTATGCAAAAGCAACTTTTCTTACCTTCTGGTACCTGCTGATCTGTATTTGGGATCTGCATAAGTCCTGAAAATGTTCGCGCGTCCGCCTTCGTAGTCTTCTTTTACTCTAACTTCTTGTTATGGGACATTCATCCTCCACTGTTGCCATTTCTAATATAAAGTAGTGTAAAGTTCTTACTTATATCTGTCAGTAAACTCGCCATGAAAGCGCTAAAACATACCGGTGTAGTGAGTTTACATTATTTACCCAAGGAACTTTAGTTATTAGAGAGTTCCGGTCGGACAGTTTTCACGGGACACATTTGTTGTTGCACTAGTGAGCCACGGATGAGGAGATGCTACTCCGTTGTTGATTGAATTAAAGTCTGAATGTCATTAAAACAGTTAGCTCCATCTTTTGACACTTCTTCCACTCCCGTCCTTGCACGCTACACCGCTACAACAAAGATGACGGGGAGAAAACGCTGCCGAAGGTGAGCCACGTAAATAAGACCGCCCCCAAAACGGCGCATCCTGAAGCGACTGTCAGAAAGCGGCTTGAAGATGATCTGTAAAACATCATCTATGCAACATTTTGACCAAAGAACCACCATTACATGTTATGTAGACCCATACTTGCCAACCTTGAGACCTCCGATTTCGGGAGGTGGGGGGTGGGAGGGGCGTGGTCAGGGGTGGGACAGGGGCGTGTTTGAGGGCGGGGGCGCGGTTAAGAGGGGAGGAGTATATTGACAACTAGAATTCACCAAGTCAAGTATTTCATACATATACATACATATATATATATATATATATATATATATATATATATATATATATATATATATATATACATCCTGAAAATATGCAAACAAAACTGTGTTTAGATAATTGATACTTCAAACTTGCATAAATAAATCTTAAGGAATATAACATAACTTGGCTTCTGAGAGGTTCAAAATGTAATGAATAAAATGCTAAGGTTGTTGATAAACAAGCAATTATTTTAATAATTAAATATGGTCATTTTAAATGAATTATTATGATAATTTAAAAGTAATTATTTCAAATATGTTTATTTTAATGTATAATTCTATGGCTGGATGTAATAAGGAGTCAGAAAAAATACAAATAAAAATACAATTAATTTTGATGTTTTTAGCAAAATATAGTAAAAATGTATTTTTATTTTATTTTTTTTAAATTAATAAATATATTTATTTTTAGGTAAGATAAACATAATAATACAATTTATCTCTAGTCTGGATGATTTAGTTCTTGTCACCCTGTTGTCCTCCCGTCATAAAGAAAAGGCTGTCCTCACTCAGGTCCGCATGGAGCTGGAGGGGGCGTGGCCTCCAGCTCCGGCTGAAAATCGGGAGATTTTCGGGAGAATATTTGTCCCGGGAGGTTTTCGGGAGAGGCGCTGAATTTCGGGAGTCTCCCGGAAAATTCGGGAGGGTTGGCAAGTATGTGTAGACCACAAGGAAGTGTTTTTGTCTGGTTCAAACACTGATGACATCTATTAAACAAGACAAGAAGCAAAGAATCAAACGGAGGCAGAATTCAATTTTGACTCAATTGAGGAGAAACGTGTCAACCTGTAACCTCTTACGGTGTCACCCGCGCTCTGGCGAAAGATTGTACGCCACCTCTTTTTATTTGGACTTTCCCTGTTTACATAACATCTGTTTCTAAAGGAATGGGGAGTATGTAAACAGTTATTGTTTTCGGTCACATTGACACAAAAGAAAAAGTGCCCCTCGCTTGGGCTAGTCCTGGATTCAGCTTGAGCAGATCTTCGATGACAATAGATAACCCCCCTCCTGTCTCCTCCCATCGTACACAATGGAATTTTCCAAGCCTTTGCTTGGTGCAACAAAAACAGCCTCTTGTCTGTTCATTGGGAACTCAGAACGGAAAGTTTTTTGATAATTTATATACAAATTTTCTGACAGTTTTACATTTAGAAAAAAAATAAAAATAAAATATATATATATATATATATATATATATATATATATATATATATATATATATATATATATATATATATATATATATATATATATTTTTTTTTTTTCTAAATGTAAAACTGTATATATATATATATATATATATATATAATAATAATCCGGTGCGCCTTTTGTATGAAAATAGACCTGACTAGACCCACTCATCGGCAGTGTGCTTTATAATCCGGTCCTCCCTATGGTCCGGAAAATCCGGTAGTATCATTACATTATTTTCCTTCAGTGCGCCTGTACTGAAGCCTCCTCTTGTTTGTTTTGTGCCAGGCGATGCTGCAATCACTGGTGGTGTTGCATCATATGTGCTTGGACTTGTTTACCTGGTAGTCACTCGTCTGGGGAATTTGTGCAAATTGGGAAAAAAAAAAAAAAAACAGTGATGTTTGAAACATCTTAGATAAAATACAAACTATTCCAGTCCCAGCATGCCTCCTTACATGGGCAGTGTAGTTTGACTTTACAGCGTTAAGGCGTAACTTCTGTGATAGAACTGCAGTCTGTGCAGTAAACCTCAGTGCCAGCCTCCTCACTCGCCATGCACTGTGGATTTACAGCCTGCCGTATAATGTTGGCAGAAGAATACCGGTAGGCACTGAACTACACAGAAAATCTGGAAGAAGTCCTTTTAGCTGTTTCTTCCAAAGCAACATTGAAATTACCCACATATATTAGTTCAAACTTTAGTTTCTTTTGGTATATTGCTAAATGTGTACTGCATTTACAATTGTTTGTTGTAATGCTAATTAATTTTTTTGTTTAATTTATAAATATGTTTGTGTAGAAGTATCATAACAAAACACTACGCATTCCAATTTAAACTAGTTTGACTACTTGGGCTGTGAATCTTTGGTCACCACACGATTGGATTCGATTATTGGGTGTAACGATTCCATTCAGAAGCGATTCTCGATTTAAAAGCAATTATTTATCAATAACATTGGGTGCCAGTTCTATGATTAACTGCATTCCGCTATGACCTAGGTGTCAAAGTCAAGGCCCGCGGGCCAGATCCGGCCTGTGAATGAATGATTTACGGCCCCCGGGATAATATTTGATTAGTATAAGAACCGGCCCGCAGGCCACAGCCACCCGCTGCTGTTTTGCACGTACCAATACTCCATCAGTGTTGGTGCTAGGAATTTTCAAAATGGGACCCCATCAAGTCATACAAATGGGGTCCCACAGTAAATCTTTGGGGTCCCACTTTTTTGTAACCGTTTTGAAAACAAATGATAAATGTATGCATAATCCTGTTGGCACTCGGCACCATCTTTTTAAGGCTCACACTCACGCAACGCGCTCTGATCTCATGAAACATCTCTTAATTGGCGGGAGTTGGTAACCCGCGGCTCTTTTCGCGCAACCCTCGTGGCTCCCTGCCGCTTTTTTAACAATTTATAAAAATATTTTTTGTTTTAAAATGGTTTCTGTGGGAGGACAAACATGACACAAACATTCCTAATTGTTAGAAAACCCACTGTTTAATATGTGTGTTTATGCTTCACTGATGAGATTGTTTTGCGAGCGCCGTTTTGTCCTACTAATTTCGGTGGTCATAGAACCCACTGTATTTGTGTGGACTGTGACGCAACAGTTTGTTTACATGTATAATTTTCTCCGACGCTGCCACAGAAAGACGTGTTGTATGCCACTCCTTTGTCTCATTTTGTCCACCAAACTTTTTATGCTGTGCGTGAATGCACAAAGGTGAGCTAATCAGACATATTTGGTCAGTGCATGACTGCAAGCTGTATGTACATAGTGCATCAATAGGCCTGGTTTGTAGGTATATTAAAGGTCATGTAATTTTCTTTACTTATGTCCTCTGTGTATTTAATGTATATGTGCATGCCTCATGACACATTATCTGTATGTAATACTGGCTGCATTTCTGATAGTTGTTTGTGTGCCATGTTGTTCCAGACCACAGCAAACATTACCCAGCTTGCAAATATTGTAATACATCCACAAGAAAAAGACAGCCTGCCATTTTTGCAATATTATGCAAAAGCAACTTTTCTTACCTTCTGGTACCTGCTGATCTGTATTTGGGATCTGCATAAGTCCTGAAAATGTTTGCGCGTCCGCCTTTGTAGTCTTCTTTTACTCTATCTTCTTGTTATGGGACATTCATCCTCCGCTGTTGCCATTTCTAATATAAAGTAGTGTAAAGTTCTTACTTATATCTGTCAGTAAATTCGCCATGAAAGCGCTAAAACATACCGGTGTAGTGAGTTTACATTATTTACCCAAGGCACTTGAGTTATTAGAGAGTTCCGGTCGGACGGTTTTTCACGGGACACATTTGTTGTTGCACTAGTGAGCTACGGATGAGGAGATGCTGCTCTGTTGTTGATTTAAGTAAAGTCTGAATGTCATTAAAACAGTTAGCTCCATCTTTTGACACTTCTTCCACCCCCGTCCTTGCACGCTACACCGCTACAACAAAGATGACCAATGGTCATTCTATATTGCGTTTTGGAAAAAGGTTGTCATAAACGTTACTTAATTCATTGAAAAAAGATCATACAAAAGAAAACACATTTTTATGCATAAATAAATGTATTCATTCACTGTCTTCTTTCCTTCATGGATCTAAACTAGAGATGTCCTATAATGGCTTTTTTGCCGATATTCCGATATTGTCCAACTCTTAATTACCGATGCCGATATCAACCGATACCGATATATACAGTCGTGGAATTAACACATTATTATGCCTAATTTTGTTGTGATGCCCCGCTGGATGCATTAAACAATGTAACAAGGTTTTCCAAAATAAATCAAGTTATGGAAAAAAATGCCAACATGGCACTGCCATATTTATTATTGAAGTCACAAAGTGCATTATTTTTTTTAACATGCCTCAAAACAGCAGCTTGGAATTTGGGACATGCTCTCCCTGAGAAAGTATAAGGAGGTTGAGGTGGGCGGGGTTGAGGTGGGGGGTAGGGAGTAGTGGGGGGTGTATATTGTAGCTTCCCCGAAGAGTTAGTGCTGCAAGGGGTTCTGGGTATTTGTCCTGTTGTGTTTCTGTTGTGTTACGGTGCGGATGTTCTCCCGAAATGTGTTTGTCATTCTTGTTTGGTGTGGGTTCACAGTGTGGCGCATATTTGTAACAGTGTTAAAGTCGTTTATACGGCCACCCTCAGTGTGACCTGTATGGCTGTTGACCAAGTACGCCTTGAGTGTGTGAAAAGCCGTAGATATTGTCAAGACTAGGACCATGGCTTGGTTTGTTCTCCCGAGGTGCAAGTGATTTGGACCAGATGTGGCGTGAAGGTGAATACATTTTAATTCTAACTCAAAAAAATACAAAAAGGTATAAACAAAAGGCGCTCACAGCGGAGGTAAAACAACTTGGCTATGAAAACAAATACTTGCACGTAGGCAAAAAACTGTGAACAATTAAACAAAAACACTAACTGTGGCATTAATAGAAAAAAACTTACTTGGACATGGCATGAAGTGCGCAGAGGTAGACAGAGTGTGACAGGGGTATGAATGCGGGATGTCACCAGAAAGACAAACTGAAAACAATGAACTTAAATACTACAGACATGATTAACGAAAACAGGTGCATGACTCAAAACGTGAAACAGGTGCGTGACGTGACAGGTGAAAACTAATGGGTTGCTATGGTGACAAACAAGAGTGCCCAATGAGTCCAAACGTGGAACAGGTGAAACTAATGGGTAATCATGGAAACAAGACAAGGGAGTGAAAAGCCAGAAACTAAAGAGTCCAATAACTAAACTAAACAAAACATGACTAAAACAAAACATGATTACACAGACATGACAGATAATATGTGATTGGGCCGGCACGCAAAGGCAGTGCCTTTAAGGTTTGTTGGCGCTCTGTACTTCTCCCTACGTCCGTGTACCACTATATACAGCGGCGTTTTAAAAAGTCATACATTTTACTTTTTGAAACCGATACCAATAATTTCCGATATTACATTCTAAAGCATTTATCGGCCGATAATATCGGCAGTCCGATATTATCGGACATCTCTAATCTAAACTTTACCGCTGCCGGTATTTGTTTCTATGTTTTTATTGTAATATTTACAGAATGTGTTTGTTCCATTTTTGGCCAAAGTAAGACGAAGAAAACCATCTGAAGTTATCTTTATTTTTTTGGTGCACAGATTTTCCTCCATGCGGCCCCCTGAGCTAAAATGAGTTTGACACCCCTGCTCTATGAAATGGATAAATGTATATATTACTTAAAAGAAACTTGGTTTTGTTTAATATAATTGGACCCAAACATTTTAAAAAGTCAAATACGAATAAGGCAACATGAGAAGTATCCTACACTTCTCTTTTCCAAAGTAAATATATACAGCAGATATGAGCATCTACATTTATAATATGATTTGCCTGAGTAGCTGGACAGGACAATTTTTATTTAAAAAAATAAAATAAATAAAAGTTCAGTTCAGTTTTTTTCGAACATGAATACGAAACAATGCATTGCATATTTCCAGTTGTTTCATTACAGCAAGTAAGAATCAAGATTTATTTCAAATTAGATTTTTGTTTACATCCCGAATGACGACTATCCTGATCTATGGCCATGTTCTACTAAGGTTTGGTTTTGTAAGAAAATAGTGATATAATCCCTCAGAAAAGGTAAAACTCCCACTGTTCAGATAGACACGGTGACACAATGCAAATGGTTCCCAAGGCTAAACTTAATGAGACAAAGTAAGGCATGCTTCAAAGATATAGCCCTTTCAGTTATTAGATCATTAGTGCAGATGTCATAATTAGGTTGCTTAGATTACTTCCACAGTCATTAGTCACTACACTCATCCAGTTGGCTGAGGTTGAACACTTTGTATCTTTGTGCTGGATTAGTGTAAATTCGGGCCAATAATTTACATTTATGTAATGTGGCCGCCGGCTTGGAGTATTTTTTCCTGTATTTTTTGTTTGCAACAATTTATTTTTGTACTGTTGCATGGTCTTGTTAGTGGTTTTTGGTAACATAAGACAACTAAAAGCCCTCTGTTGGTACACGGGCGATTGGCACTGTGAAATTGCATCCGGATGGTAGCATTTGACTTGCATTAGCACCTGACCACCGATTGACTGGTGTTGCGTCTGACCAGCTCTTCCTCCCAGGGAATTTAAGTCACTGGTCAATCCCAAATTCTTTCGATGACATATATGCTGAGTAAGAAGGACCATCAAGACAGAATAGGAATATTATCAAGTTTTACTGAAGCTTCAGGAGAACAGCCCAGACCAATACATTCATACCGGCTTCTCAAGTTGTTCAAAAATTCAAACTACTCCTTGAAATGGAAAGCAGCCCCCTCCAGAAAGGAATGCCTCGCCCTTCCCCAACACTGATAAGGCAAGGAGGGGGATGTATTTTCTTCACATTCCAATGTCTAAAACACTTAACAGACCTATGTAGACAAAGAGAAACTGGTATACAGAATATACAATGGAAAAGTAAACATGGCTATGAATAAAGAAATAACTCTTAAACATATATGCATTCTCCACACTGGCGAGTCTTGATTGACTGCCTCTTACCCAAAGTCAGCTGGGATAGACGCCAGCTCACCCACGATCCTAATTAGGACCTTCAATATAGAAAATTGATAAATGGAAAATATGTTCAATCCTGGTAAATGTTAAAAACTGTTATTTCCAGTTACAATTATAACTATTTTAATCATCGACCATCTTAATGACTAATCGGCTGGTGAAGCATACGCCTGTTCAATAGCTCTTGGGTTAAATTGAAATTAAGCTTAAAAACAGCTTGAGATATTTTTAGGCATGTGCTAACTATTATTAATGACTAAGCTATTTATTTATGAACTTTGAGGCTCATTAGACTGCTCGAAAAATTAAAAATAACTATTCAACTTTTGTATATATAAATATATATATATATATATATATATATATATATATATATATATATATATATATATATATATATATATATATATATATATATATATATATATATATATATATATATATATATATATATATATATATATATATATATATATATATATATATATATATATATATATATATATATATATATATATGTTACCGTATATGTATGTGTATATATAGATATATATATGTGTGTATATGTATATGTATGTATGTATGTGTATATATCGGTTGGGAACATCTCTGCGCTGCTGACCCGTCTCCGCTCGGGATGGTTTCCTGCTGACCCCATTGTGGACTGGACTCTTACTGTTATGCTGGATCCACTATGGACTGAACTCTCACAATATTATGTTAGACCCACTCGACATCCATTGCATTCGGTCTCCCTAGAGAGGGGGGGGTTACCCACATATGCGGTCCTCTCCAAGGTTTCTCATAGTCATTCACATCGACGTCCCACTGGGGTGAGTTTTTCCTTGCCCTTATATGGGCTATACCGAGGATGTCGTTGTGGCTTGTGCAGCCCTTTGAGACACTTGTGATTTAGGGCTATATAAATAAACATTGATTGATTGATTGATTGATATATGTATGTGTATATATATGTATATATGTCAGTGTATATATATATATATATATATATATATATATATACATATATATATATATATATATATATATATATATGTGTTTATATATGTATTTGTATACATATATATGTATGTGTATATATATATATAAACGTATATACCGTATGTATGTATATATATGTATATATGTATGTATACATATGTATATAAGTATGTTTATTTGTATGTATATATTTGTACAGTATGTATATGTGTATATATATGTATATGTATATATATATATATATATATATATATATATATATATATATATATATATATATATATATATATATATATATATATATATATGATGAGTCTCCTATTTAGAATCAGAATCGTTATTGACCAAGTATGTTTAACACACAAGGAACTTGACTTGGTAAACTGTGCTCTCGTTGGTAAATGCAAGATATAAAAATATAAAAACCACACAGACAACAAGTACGAGAGAGCACAGTACCGTGGCGGCCATGTATTTACACAAACATATGAATATATATGGATTTTTGGCAGAGATATATTTTTCGGCACATCTTCCTGTCCATCCATCTCTGTCCACTCATCCATCCATCAATCTTCCACTGCTCTGTCGATTGGTTATTTGGTTGAATCACGGAACATGAACTTCTGCATGCTCCTTTAATGAGCCCACGCTGCGACTGCTGCTGACGAAGGACGAAAACAATATGAACAGTAATGGTAAGATGCTGGGAAACAAGTAAAAAAATAATAATAGAAGTAGCAATGCATTTAAATAGCAATAGCAATGTAAAAAACAATTAAATTCAGTATTTCTGTTTTCATTGTTTTTGATACTTTTACACTTATTTTACCACCATGTGCTTTTTGCATCAAATACAATTTATTAAATGTTTGTTATTAATTGCAAAAATTCTCATATTTATTGGTGCAATACATCTTTGGATAATTATTTTAGGTCAGAACATAATAATTGTGTAAATATATCAACAGCAGAGGTGGGTAGTAACGCGCTACATTTACTCCGTTACATCTACTTGAGTAACCTTTGGGATAAATTGTACTTCTAAGAGTAGTTTTAATGCAACTTACTTTTACTTTTACTTGAGTATATTTATAGAGAAGAATCGCTACTTTTACTCCGCTACTTTTATCTACATTCAGCTCGCTACTCGCTACTAATTTTTATCGATCTGTTAATGCACGCTTTGTTTGTTTTGGTCTGTCAGACAGACCTTCAAAGTGCCTGCGTTACTGGTGACGTTTCACTCCGTTCCACCAATAAAATGCAGTCACTAGTGACGTTTGACTCCGTTCCACCAATCAGATGCAGTCACTGGTGACGTTGGACCAATCAAACAGAGCCAGGCGGTCACATGACCTGACTTAAACAAGTTGAAAAACTTATTGGGGTGTTACCATTTAGTGGTCAATTGTACAGAATATGTACTGTACTGTGCAATCTACTAATACAAGTTTCAATCAATCAATCAAAAGTGTGAAGGAAAAAAGACACTTTTTTATTTCAAACGTACATCCCGTCACAAGCCTAAAGACTGACTGCACAGTTCCTGTCTTCACAATAAAAGTGCCGCTCCATCGCGCCTGCGCTTTCAAAATAAGAGTCTCCGAAAGCCAGCGCAAACAAGCTAGCAAGCTACGGAATTTGCCGCCAATGTATTTCTTGTAAAGTGTATGAAAACGAATATGGAAGCTGGACAAATAAGATACCAAAAACCAACCACTTTCATGTGGTATTAGACAGAAAGGAGGAACTTTTTTTCTCCTGCATTTGAAAACGTGGACGTTATCATCACTACTGTCTGATTACAATCAATGCAAGTCATCAGAATCAGGTAATACACCAACTTATATTCTTGTCAACATGAAAGAAAGGAATCTATATGTGTTAAACATGTATGTATATTCATTAAAACACCTTTAACATGTAAACAAAAACGGCAAAATAAATAAATATAAATGATATACTGTATATATCAATGTATGTGTATATATGTATATATATATATATATATGATATGTGTGTGTATGTTACTCATCAGTTACTCAGTACTTGAGTAGTTTTTTCACAACATACTTTTTACTTTTACTCAAGTAAATATTTGGGTGACTACTCATTACTTTTACTTGAGTAATAAATCTCTAAAGTAACAGTACTCTTACTTGAGTACAATTTCTGGCTACTCTACCCACCTCTGATCAACAGGTGCTACAAGTGCATTACGCTTGTGTAAGGTACTTTTTTGAGACCTTTATTTTGTTGGCGCAGTCCGACCCGATGTGGAGCACCGTGCTATTATTGTGAAGGGAGGAAGTGTGCTGTGCTGTAAAAACAAAATTAAAATTGAGAGCCTCTCAAGTTGCGACTGCTCTTCTGTTTGCACATTGACGTGACGGTAGTTGTTGCAGCCCTACTTTCATCCGGTTCCCTCGGATTAGGCAGTTTAGGCAAACTTTAACAGTATCAGGATCATTTGACTCAAACGTTAAAATGACAACTTATCTGAAAAATGTGATTCAAGATAAGTGCAACAACCAGAATAGAGCTGTGCAATTAAAATGAAACTAAAGCTGTCACCATACACACCACCACCTTTTTGTACGTTTCTGCATGCAGTTATGCATGTTTTAAAATGTAAAACAACGTAGGAAAAAAAACAACATATCGGGAATGTCTCTCTGGTGCTAACCTGCTGATTTTTAGCTGACGTTTTTCCCACTGAGGGAAATGCAAATGAGCGAAGTTGTTACAGTGAGGAGAAAGAAAAAAAGTATCTCAGTTGTGTAAGGCTGAATGGGAAACCCGGGGCAGGCACCTGTGTGTGTGTGTGTGTGTGTGTGTGTGTGTGTGTGTGTGTGTGTGTGTGTGTGTGTGTGTGTGTGTGTGTGTGTGTTAGCGTTAAGATTCAACAGTGACCCACTTCCTTCTATCCAACAAGAATCTAGTACACGTACATGTTTAAAGAGCATCTTGTGAAGTGCATAAGGAAGAAGAAGTTCCCCCCGCAGAATCTGAAACAAAGCTCGGTCACCCCTGGACTTTGGGATGTAAATGATGTATGCATCATGCATCATTTAGACCAGCTAATGCATTCACAATAGAGCCAAATCCTAGTGTTTGGATTGTAAGTATGTATGTGTCATTGAGCACTATCTTAAAGGGGAACCTTATCACAATTTCAGAAGGGTTAAAACCATTAAAAATCAGTTCCCGGTGGCTTATTTTTTTTTTTCGAAGTTTTTTTCAAAATTTTATCCATCACGCAATATCCCTAAAAAAAGCTTCAAAGTGCCTGATTTTAACCGTCGTTATATACACCCGTCCATTTTCCTGTGACGTCACACACTGATGCCAACACAAACAAACATGGCACGTAGAACAGCAAGGTATAGCGACATTAGCTCGGATTCAGACTCGGATTTCAGCGGCTTAAGCGATTCAACAGATTACGCATGTATTGAAACGGATGGTTGTAGTGTGGAGGCAGGTAGCAAAAACGAGATTGAAGAAGAAACTGAAGCTATTGAGCCATATCGGTTTGAACCGTATGCAAGCGAAAGCGACGAAAACGACACGACAGCCAGCGACACGGGAGAAAGCGAGGACGAATTTGGCGATCGCCTTCTAACCAACGATTGGTATGTGTTTGTTTGGCATTAAAGGAAACTAACAACTATGAACTAGGTTTACAGCATATGAAATACATTTGGCAACAACATGCACTTTGAGAGTGCAGACAGCCCAATGTTCATCAATTAATATATTCTGTAGACATACCCTCATCCGCGCTCTTTTCCTGAAAGCTGATCTGTCCAGTTTTGGAGTTGATGTCAGCAGGCCAGGGAAGCTAGGGTCGATAGGGGGTTTAGCTCGCTCGTCTGCGGGTACAAACTGCCGCCATTGCTTGCCGTGATACCGAGGTCCTTTGCCCCTGAATTGCTCACACACTCCGGTAGATTCAATGGGGGTCTGGCGGCAGATTTCTTTGACTTTATCGTTGGAAATGCATCTGCTTTGAGTGTCGCAGGATATCCACACATTCCTGCCATCTCTGTCGTAGCCTAGCTTTCGTCGGTAAAGTGCGCGGAACAAACGTCCAATTTCTTGCCACTTTGGCATCTTTGGGCCACTGGTGCAACTTGAATCCGTCCCTGTTCGTGTTGTTACACCCTCCGACAACACACCGACGAGGCATGATGTCTCCAAGGTACGGAAAACAGTCGAAAAAACGGAAAATAACAGAGCTGATTTGACTCGGTGTTTGAGAAAATGGCAGATTGCTTCTCGTGACGTCATCGCTCCGAGAGCGAATAATAGAAAGGCGTTTAATTCGCCAAAATTCACCCATTTAGAGTTCGGAAATCGGTTAAAAAAATATATGGTCTTTTTTCTGCAACATCAAGGTATATATTGATGCTTACATAGGTCTGGTGATAATGTTCCCCTTTAAGGCATGCTGCAGGGAGTATTATGGGCTGTAGGGCAAACAAATAACGAGGCAAATTGTTTGTGTTGCATGCATGTGAAGTACCAGTTTGGTGTCAATGTAGTTTTTATTATGTCATTATTTTGTATACAGTACAGGCCAAAAATATTCTATGTGTTTTCTTTATGTCCATAACTATTTACATTGTAGATTGCATAGTAGAGTTTTAACTTGCACTTACAGATGTAGCGACAAACTGTAGTTACTGACAGTGGTTTTTGGAAGTGTTCCTGAGCTCATGTGGTGATATCCTTTACACACTGTCTGTTTTCGATGCAGTACCGCCGGAGAGATCCATGGTCACGGGCATTCAATGTTAAGTGCAGTGATTTCTCCAGATTCTCTGAACCTTTTAATGATATTTCCCATTCTTGCTTGATGTACAGCTTAAGTTGTTCAACAGTCCGGGGGTCTCTGTTGTGGTATTTTAGGCTTCATAATGCGCCACACATTTTCAATGGGAGACAGGTCTGGACTACAGGCAGGCCAATCTAGTACCCGCACTCTTTTACTACGAAGCCACGCTGTTGTAACACTTGCAGAATGTGGCTTGGCATTGTCTTGCTGAAATAAGCAGGGGCGTCCATGATAACGTTGCTTGAATGGCAACATATGTTGCTCCAAAAGCTGTATGTACCTTTCAGGATTATCGGTGCCTTCACAGATGTGTAAGTTACCCATGCCTTGGGCACTAATACGCCCCCATTCCATCACAGATGCTGGCTTTTGAACTTTGCGCCTATAATAGTCCGGATGTTTTTTTTCTCCCTTTTTGGTCCAGAGGACATGACATCTACAGTTTTCAAAAACAATTTCAAATGTGGACTTGTCATACCACAGAACACTTTTCCACTTTGCATCAGTCCATTTTAGATGAGCTCAGGCCCAGCAAAACTGGCAGCGTTTCTGGGTGTTGTTGATAAATTGGCTTTCGCTTTGCATAGTAGAGTTTTAACTCGCACTTACAGATGTAGCGACAAACTGTATCACCGCAAAAGACCACGTTTAAACCCCCCCAAACCCCAGTTTTCTCCGGATATGCGAGGTTACATGTGCAGTGTATTAGAAAATCACATTTCAACCGCAAATTGAAAGGGCTGTGAAATATTGACAGCAGCCAAAGGAGGCCATTTCCCACAGAGCAGTGAAAACGCAGCTTTTTTTTATGCATATTCGAATAAAAGTTATTTCGAGGTTGCATTAATTCCGTGTGCATTGTTTAACGTGTTTGGGGACGTTTGCTCCTGATGGGTCGTGGCAGCTCCCGCCATCAGTGTGTGAATGTGGAAATAGTGTCAAAGCACTTTGAGTACCTTGAAGGTAGAAAAGCGCTATACAAGTTGTGGAAGACTTGCTCTTCCGGGTTCTTCAGACCACCAATTACGGACATGACCGCCTGATTTATTTTGCAATAAATGTGTTTTGTGTTCGTTTTCAGTCATTTCTGTCCGTCTCGCCCTCACTCTCGTTCGAGCTCGGGTTTTCTCTCCACCATCAACAACCCCTTTCCTCCCCCGGCTGCTGCTCTTTAACAGAGCGACCGGTGATTAGATAAGCCAGCCCAGGTGTGCCATCTACGCACCTGTCGCTATCCTCGAAACCGGTCCTGGCACACCCCGCTTCGCTGCAGGTCCGCAGGCCACGCCCCCCCCCCACACAAGTATAATTTACTAGATATGTTTATCGGCCGATAAATGCTTAAAATGTAATATCGGAAATTATCGGAATCGGTTTCAAAACGTAAAATGAATGACTTTTTAAAACGCGGCTGTACGGAGCGGTGCATATCCGGTAAACCACGGACGTAGGGAGGAGTACAGAGCAGCCCCTCCCCTCGCTACTCTCCCACACACAACACAGGAGTTGACGACTGCAGCATGAAAGGTTTACTGGCGACGCTTGATGACCTCATCAAACCGCCGCGAGCGGAGCATAACAACAACAAGAGTGTATTGTTGCCGGTGCTGTAACCTTGGATTATTTTAAAGTGTGTCTGACGGATACACAACTGGCAATTTGCAATGACTGCAAAAAGTTTGTTATGCGAGGAGGAACCAAGACGTCTTCCTTTAATACAAGCAATTAGATCTCCCGCCTCTTCGAGAATCGTAAGGAGATACACGATGAATACAAGCGGAAGATGGATGTGAGCCCAGTTTATAATTCCCTGTTATACAGTATGCCAGGCAGTCTTGCACTAAAGGAGGACTATGTTATTGTGTACTTTATGACTCTAGTATACTCTGGACTGAAGCTGTGTGCCTTCATTGTTTTTGTAGCTGTTAGTTTTGAGGCATGTTTAAAAAAGATTAAAAAAATAATGCACTTTGTGAAAGTCAAAGTATAGTATTTCCCATAGCTGTAGTGGGTATCAGGATTATCTCAGGGAGAGCATGTCCCAAATTCCAAGCTGCTGTTTTGAGGCATCCATCCATCCATCCATCTTCTTCCGCTTATCCGAGGTCGGGTCGCGGGGGCAGCAGCTTAAGCAGGGAAGCCCAGACTTCCTTCTCTCCAGCCACTTCGTCCAGCTCCTCCTGGGGGATCCCGAGGCGTTCCCAAGCCAGCCGGGAGAGATAGTCTTCCCAGCGTGTCCTGGGTCTTCCCCGTGGCCTCCTACCGGTCGGACGTGCCCGAAACACCTTCCTAGGGAGGCGTTCGGGTGGCATCCTGACCAGATGCCCGAACCACCTCATCTGGCTCCTCTCGATGTGGAGGAGCAGCGGCTTTACTTTGAGCTCCCCCCGGATGACAGAGCTTCTCACCCTATCTCTAAGGGAGAGCCCCGCCACCCGGCGGAGGAAACTCATTTCAGCCGCTTGTACCCGTGATCTTGTCCTTTCGGTCATGACCTTTGGGTCATGACCATAGGTGAGGATGGGAACGTAGATCGACCGGTAAATCGAGAGCTTTGCCTTCCGGCTCAGCTCCTTCTTCACCACAACGGATCGATACAGCGTCCGCATTACTGAAGACGCCGCACCGATCCGCCTGTCGATCTCACCATCCACTCTTCCCCCACTCGTGAACAAGACTCCGAGGTACTTGAACTCCTCCACTTGGGGCAAGATCTCCTCCCCAACCCGGAGATGGCACTCCACCCTTTTCCGGGAGAGAACCATGTTAAAAAAAAATAATGCACCTTGTGACTTCAATAATGTCATGATCCGTGGTCTGGATCATGTTTTGTTTAGTTATGTTAAGTTAGATCCTGTTTTTGTGCACCCTTGTTTGTTTTAGTCTCCATGACAACTGATTAGTTTCACCTGCCTCATGTGTTCGGGTCACGCACCTGCTCTAATCAGAGACTATTATTTAAGCCTGTCTTTGCCAGTTAGTCGTACTGGCGACATTGCTCCTTTCATGCCACAGTTTTCATGCTTCATTCACGCTGCTCGTGTCATGCGATTGTTTGCTTCATGCTTTGCCAAGTAAGTTTTGTTTATCCATGCCACACTTAGCGAGTTTTTGTTTCATGTCCATAGTTCAGGCTAAGTGTTAGCTTTTGTTTCCTGCGCCTTTTTGTTTTCACCTATTCGAGAGTCAAGAATAAATATGTTCCTACCTGCGACCATTGTTCGGAAAGGTCCGATTGCGTCCTGGGAGATCAAACCCCGCATCAGCATGCGACCCGGTCATGACAAATAATAAAGCTAAAGCTTTAGGAGACCAGCCCTCACAATGCTATAATAGCGGCATCAAAAAGCGGTCTGAAGAGTCAGCTTAGTTAGTATGAAAACAGCCCCCTCCCGCTCAGAAAGAAATACAGCCTTATTGTTCTAAACTGATAAGGTCTCCTCCACAAAAAGGGAGTACATTATACTCCCAATAGACATTCCAGCGCCTTCAAGGTGAAACACAGTTTACTAACGGACATAAGGAAAAAGCACAAAGTAGAGCTGTTCAATAATATCGGACTGCCGATATTATCGGCCGATAAATGCTTTAAAATTATCGGTATCGGTTTCAAAAAGTAAAATGTATGACTTTTTAAAACGCCGCTGTATGGAAGAGGTACACGGACGTAGGGAGAAGTACAGAGCGCCAATAAACCTTAAAGGCACTGCCTTTGCGTGCCGACCCAATCACATAATATCTACGTCTTTTCACACACACAAGTGAATGCCGCGTCAACAGCCATACAGGTCACACTGAGGGTGGCCTGTATAAACAACTTCAACACTGTTGCAAATATGCGCCACACTGTGAACCCGCACCGAACATGAACGACTAACACATTTCGGGAGAACATCCGCACCGTAACACATCATGAACACAACAGAACAAATACCCAGAAACCCCTTGCAGCACTAACTCTTCCGAGACGCTACCACCTACCCAAACCCCGCCTCCCTCCCAACAACCCCGCCCACCTCAACCTCCTCATGCTCTCTCAGGGAGAGCATGTCCCAAATTCCAAGATGCTGTTTTGAGGCATGTTAAAAAAAACGTAATGCACTTTGTGACTTCAATAATAAATATGGCAGTGCCATGTTGGCACTTTTTTTTTCCATAACTTGAGTTGATTTATTTTGGGAAAACCTTGTTACATTTTTTAATGCATCCAGCGGGGCATCACAACACAATTAGGCATAATAATGTGTTAATTCCACGACTGTATATATCGGTTGATATCGGAATCGGTAATTAAGAGTTGGACAATATCGGATATCGGCAAAAAGGGCATTATCGGACATCTCTACCATTTACAATTTGTAATTACATGCATTTTTGTTTGTTTTTTTTACTTTCAGGGAGCACCGTCCTGCAGAGTCCTGTCTTCACCAAGCAGCCTGGCAGTATCGTGTACCCGGTAGAGTCTCTGGAGAAGAACAGAGAGGTGGTGTTCAGCTGTGAAGCTCAAGCAAGCCCATCTCCAGTCTATCGGTGAGTTGGTGAACGCGAGGCTTTATGGATCCTCTGCCGGGATTTAGATCCATATTTAATAGCGGTTTCACCCAGTTTTTTTTTTTTGCCTCGGTGGAAGGATTTTATGGCGAAAGAAACAGGTGCTATGGTTGTTAAATCCCCGTTGAACCAGCGAGTAAAGTCATACACTTTTTTTCCAAACACTGCTCTTGTAGCATAACTGTATTACGGCTGATCTCCTGCACGTGTGTGGTTTGTGGGGCGTAGCTTTCACGGTCGGAGCCCGCTGCTCGTTTGAGGTATTTGCACTCTCTGGGTCGGTGTTTTTCAACCACTGTGCTGTGAGATACAGTCTGAACTGCAAAAACTGAAATCTAAGTAAGATGAAATATCTCAAATAAGGGTGATATTCGCTTATTTTCTGTCTGATAAGATCATTCTTCTCCCTAAGCAGATTTTATGTTAGAGTGTTTTACTTGTTTTAAGGGTTTTGGTCCTAAATTATCTCAGTAAAATAGTACAGCTTGTTGCTGAGACTTGATGACCTATATTGAGTAAAACATGCTTGAAACTAGAATATCAACTGTTGCAAAGCCGTGTCATCAACACTCACAAGTATAAAACTGCTTTTTCAAAGTAAAAATTGCTTATTTCAAGCATGAAATAAAAAAAATCATGTTTTTGACACAATTGTGTCTCATAATTAAAACAGATGACAGCCAAATGGACTTTGCTGTTTTATTTTCAATGAAACAATAGAAAATACGTACTCATATAGTAGTACAGTTGGCACAGTACAGTAAACTGACAGTTAATATTTAAACATTTAACATGTGACATTTCGAACTATTTTGAACAGAAATAGTTCTAACACATTCAGTTAAATTCTTCAAAATTACAATTAAAAAAAATTTGGCCGGGGGCCGGGCTGTACAAATATATATATATATGTATATATATATATATATATATATATATATATATATATATATATATATATATATATATATATATATATATATATATATATATATATATATATACATATATATATATATATATACAATTAAAAAAAATGTGGCCGGGGGCCAGGCTGTACATATATATATATATATATATATATATATATATATATATATATATATATATATATATATATATATATAATTTATTTTAATTGTAATTTTGAAGAATTTAACTGAATTTGTATGAATATCTTATTGTCTAAAAATGCATTTTTCCATCGATAACATGATATCATCGCGCCAAGTGCGTGCTCTTTAAGTCAATTAGTGCGCAAGGAATGTATATATATATATATATATATATATATATATATATATATATATATATATATATATATATATATGTATATATATATATATATGCGTGCTCTTTCAGTCAATTAGTGCGCAAGGAATATATATATATATATATATATATATATATATATATATATATATATATATGTATATACATATATATGCGTGCTCTTTCAGTCAATTAGTGCGCAAGGAATATATATATATATATATATATATATATATATATATATATATATATATATTCCTTGCGCACTAATTGACTGAAAGAGCACGCACTTGGCGCGATGATATCATCGATGGAAAAATACATTTTTAGACAATATGATTTGCCTGAGCGGCTAGGAGACCCTGAGAGTAACAAGCGCTTGCCTTGTTGCCTTTCCATTAAGAACAATAAACTAGTTTTTAGTATAAGTTCGCTGGTTCCAAGAAATGCAATGCCGAGCGCATATCATTATGTCAAAATAATGGCACTAGCATTTACCGTATTTTTCGGAGTATAAGTCGCACCGAAATATGCCGAAAATGCATAATAAAGAAGGAAAAAAACATATAAGTCGCAAACTATGAAAAAAACTGCGACTTATAGTCCGAAAAATACGGTACTTAATTTAAGAAAATTTTTCAACATATTGAGAAAAAATATCTCATATTTGTTTTTTCTACCAAAAAAAGTGCACTTGTTATTAGTGAGAATATACTTATTTTAAGGTATTTTGGGGTTCATTGAGGTTAGCTAATTTTACTTGTTTTGGAAAGTCTTGACAAGCCAAATGTTCTTGTTTTATTGGCAGATAATTTTGCTTAGTCTGTGAAAAGGCAAGGGGTCGAGGGTAGGAGCGAGGCAGCGTAGTCCGTGTCCGAGCAGGGGTCGAGGATCGAGGAAGGCAGTCAGTAATCCGGATGAATGTCGAGAGGCAAAACACGATCACGGATGACAGGGACTGCAGGAGACACAAGGGACATGAACAAGGGAGACACAGAGAGAGCAAAGAGAAGGCGAGCTAAGCACAGGGGAAGGAAAGCCCGACGTGATGCTTACTGGGAAGATGAGCGAAGTTCTGGCAAAGGTTCCTCGGGTCTGTTGGTCTTTATGCCGCTCCCTCTCATCAGATCCAGGTGCGCTGATTAGTGATTGTCTGCAGGCTTGTTGCTGCGTGGGCGTGTTGCGCCCAGCGCGAGCAGGGGCGTGTCTGAGCGCAAGTTCGAGTCCGCGCTGTGACAATAACGTCGCTAAAACGTGAATTTTTCCGCTAAAAACAGTGGTATTGTTTCTCCATTCCATTCTATTTTTCCAATTTTTTTATATGCTGTAAAAAAACAACAACACTGCTTCTACTGTAAAATTCTGAAGAATGAGCTGCCAGTTTTTTAAGTAAAATTAAAAAAAAAAATTGCAGCTTATTTAAAAAATATATCGTTAATGTATTATATATATATATATACATACACATGTATATTCATGTTTTACTCATTGTTAAAAGCGGCCCTATGAGGGTAACCATAACTGCGATGTGGCCCTCAATGAAAACGAGTTTGACACCCCTGATTTAGAGCCTGGTGCACCAGATGGTGTGGTACTTATGCTACTGGATACATGGCGCAGTACTTAGACTTAGACACATTTTAATGATCCACAAGGGAAATTGTTCGTACATAAGTGCTTAAAGCTAAAGCCTAAAAGTGGCACTGCTGTTGTGGCCTTCTTCGCAATCATATGCGGGCAAAGTTGGACTAGTTTGTTACATGCAATGTTTGGCAGTACGATAACTGAAACGGTATATGTCGCGAAAATTTTTGTCGAACAGAATCCTATGAAAGTTCGTGTGTACAAAAACCGAAGTGCCACTTTAGAAACAGTTTACACTACTGGATGGTTACTTAGGACCCTAATAAATGACTCTTTTATTATTTTAATCAGTGGCGGGCCGTGCGTTTCCCACCTAGGCCTTCAGTGATGTCTGACTTCAAAATACCACATGACCATTGCTGGAGAAATACTATACAGCCCAAAAATCTACAGTTGTTAATTTGCGGTAAAAACAAACAAACTGGCAGCTCAGGTGCCAAAATATTACTGTAAAATTGCATTTTTTTGTTGTTTACAGTAAAAAAAACAAATGTAAATTTTACAGTGAAATTATGGCATCTGAGCTGCCTTTTTTTTTTTTTTACCATAAAAACAACAGTACTGTGTTTCCATTTACAGTAATATACATTACATGTTGAGGTAAAATTATTGCAACTTACCATATTTTTTTTTACATTTTAGTTTTTTTTAAATCTGCAAATAAAATGCATAAGAAAATTGTGTAATAATGCTATTCACTGTTAGGAGCGGCCAAACATAACTGCGATGTGGCCCTCAGTGAAAACGACTTTGACACCTCTGAATTAACTGATACTGATCACATTGAATATGATTAAAACACGTCTCAGAATATTTTTTCCAAAAAAAGGGTCTTACAAATTGAGGTTGCCTTACAGTCAGGGTTGTCTGATATCCGGGTAAATACATAAAGAAAGACAACAAAAATATGGTTCACCATTTGTTATTTTTATAATTAAACGATCTTGAAACAATCTTTGCAGCGCCATCTTTTCCTTATCTGCCCACTCCGCATGGATAAAGAAAAATACCCATCCCAAGATACACACACACACACACACACACACACACACACTCGAAGAAAGAACGAAAACAATCTTTGTGTTTGTTCTATTTTGGTCATGTGTGAATGGTTGCAGTATTCCTGTGAGAAAACAGCCACCATTCCTCAGGCGCTTTCATATTTGGTGTCGTAATGCGTCTCTGGAGACTCATTTACGGAGAAGGGCTATGAAAGACGATGTTATCAAAAGAACGGTGTGTAGTTAAGTTAAATAATTTTGACATGCAAATCAACTCCTACTTGTGTACCTTGATTAAAGTATGATTCAGTACTGATTCACATTCCTAGTGTTGAGTGAGAAGGATCACCAAGACAGAATAGCAATACTATCAAGTTTTACTAAAGCTTTAGGAGACCGGCCTTCACAATGCTATAATAGCGGCATCAAAAAGCGGTCAGCTTATTTAGTATGAAAACAGCCCCCTCCCGCCCAGAAAGAAACACAGCTTTATTGTTCTAAACTGATAAGGTCTCCTCCACAAAAAGGGAGTACATTATACTCCCAATAGACATTCCAGCGCCTTCAAGGTGAAACACAGTTTACTAACGGACATAAGGAAAAAGCACAAAGTAGAGATGTTCGGCAGTCCAATATTATCGGCCGATAAATGCTTTAAAATTATGGGTTTCAAAAAGTAAAATGTATGACTTTTTAAAACGCCGCTGTATGGAAGAGGTACACGGACGTAGGGAGAAGTACAGAGCGCCAATAAACCTTAAAGGCACTGCCTTTGCGTGCCGGCCCAATCACATAATATCTACGTCTTTTCACACACACAAGTGAATTCCACGTCAACAGCCATACAGGTCACACTGAGGGTGGCCGTATAAACAACTTTAACACTGTTACAAATATGCGCCACAATGTGAACCCACACCGAACATGAATGACTAACACATTTCGGGAGAACATCCGCACCGTAACACAACATGAACACAACAGAACAAATACCCAGAAACCCTTGCAGTACTAACTCTTCCGAGACGCTACAACCTACACAAACCCCACCTCACCCCCAACCTCCTCATGCTATCTCAGGGAGAGCATGTCCCAAATTCCAAGATGCTATTTTGAGGCATGTTAAAAAAAAAATAATGCACTTTGTGACTTCAATAATAAATATGGCAGTGCCATGTTGGCATTTTTTTTTCTCCCATAACTTGAGTTGATTTATTTTGGAAAACCTTGTTACATTGTTTAATGCATCCAGCGGGACATCACAACAAAATTAGGCATAATAGTGTGTTAATTCCACGACTGTACATATCGGTATCGGTTGATATCGGAATCGGTAATTAAGAGTTGGACAATATCGTAATAAAAAGCCATCTCTAGCACAAAGTGTACAGAAGAGAAAATACTAGCTGATTTAAACATAACTATGGATAAAGAAAGAACACTTAAAATTATATGCATTCTCCACACTAGCAATACATTGAAAATATCCTATTCTGCCATATAGCACCAATACATCTGTCAAATCCATTTTTGTTTTTAAATTGTTTTGATTACCGGTACTCTCTCCCATCTGTTTCTTCAAATGTGTTGCATCGCTGCAGAGTTATTGGAGAATCTGTTGCCATTTAGAGTTAATTATACTCCTTACTGATGATTTATAATGATAAACACAATGACAAAGTTTTTTTGCTGTTTGAGTTTGGAAAAGGCGGATGACCGGCAATGTATTATCAGGACGACAAGTCAAAGGCACCGCCGTGGTTCACTGATGCCGGGATTATTATAACAGGATGCAAATGACGGCCGTCCCTCGTTTCAGACAAACGACAGTCTTCCCTCTTGTCCTCTGCAAAAAAAGCACCGCCACCCGCCAACAATGTATGTTTGAATAATCACTATCATGTTTTATTATTCTTGTCTTTTTTTTTAGATGGAAACTTAATGGCACAGAACTCAGTCCCAGTTCTGGATCTCACTACAGCCTGTCTGGAGGCAACCTCAGAATCAGTCATCTGAGCAAAGACCAAGATGCCGGAACATATCAGTGCCTTGCCGCCAATACTTTCGGGACAATCGTCAGCCGAGAGGCCAGTCTAACATTTGCATGTGAGTCTTAATTATTGGTCTTTGTTGAGTGGATTTTTGAAGGTAACTCAAAATACCAGAAAGCCATACCATTCCATTGTTGTGTATCATTGTCAGCTTTGATATAACTTGATATCTTACAATGAACATTACTCTACTGACAAACCCCGTTTCCATATGAGTTGGGAAATGGTGTTAAATGTAAATATAAACGGAATACAATGATTTGCAAATCATTTTCAACCCATATTCAATTGAATGCACTACAAAGACAAGATATTTGACGTTCAAACTCATGAACATTATTTTTGCCTTTATTTCTTAGAATTTCATGGCTGCAACACGTGCCAAAGTAGTTGGGAAAAGGCATGTTCACCACTGTGTTACATGGCCTTTCCTTTTAACAACACTCAGTAAACGTTTGGGAACTGAGGAGACACATTTTTTAAGCTTCTCAGGTGGAATTATTCCCCATTCTTGCTTGATGTACAGCTTAAGTTGTTCAACAGTCCGGGGGTCTCTGTTGTGGTATTTTAGGCTTCATAATGCGCCACACATTTTCAATGGGAGACAGGTATGGACTACAGGCAGGCCAGTCTTGTACCCGCACTCTTTTACTATGAAGCCACGTTGATGTAACACGTGGCTTGACATTGTCTTGCTGAAATAAGCAGGGGCGTCCAGGGTAACGTTGCTTGGATGGCAACATATGTTGCTCCAAAACCTGTATCTACCTTTCAGCATTACTGGCGCCTTCACAGATGTGTACGTTACCCATGTCTTGGGCACTAATACACCCCCATACCATCACAGATGCTGGCTTTTCAACTTTGCGCCTATAACAATCCGGATGGTTCTTTTCCTCTTTGGTCCAGAGGACACGACGTCCACAGTTTCCAAAACAATTTGAAATGTGGACTCGTCAGACCACAGAACACTTTTTCCACTTTGTATCAGTCCATCTTAGATGAGCTCAGGCCCAGCGAAGCCGACGGCGTTTATGGGTGTTGTTGATAAACGGTTTTCGCCTTGCATAGGAGAGTTTTAACTTGCACTTACAGATGTAGCGACCGACTGTAGTTATTGACAGTGGGTTTCTGAAGTGTTCCTGAGCCCATGTGGTGATATCCTTTACACACTGATGTCGCTTGTTGATGCAGTACAGCCTGAGGGATCGAAGGTCACGGGCTTAGCTGCTTACGTGCAGTGATTTCTCCAGATTCTCTGAACCCTTTGATGATATTACAGACCGTAGATGGTGAAATCCCTAAATTCCTTGCAATAGCTGGTTGAGAAAGGTTTTTCTTAAACCGTTCAACAATTTGCTCACGCATTTGTTGACAAAGTGGTGACCCTCGCCCCCATCCTTGTTTGTGAATGACTGAGCATTTCATGGAATCTACTTTTATACCCAATCATGGCACCCACCTGTTCCCAATTAGCCTGCACACCTGTGGGATGTTCCAAATAAGTGTTTGATGAGCATTCCTCAACTTTATCAGTATTTATTGCCACCTTTCCCAACTTCTTTGTCACGTGTTGCTGGCATCAAATTCTAAAGTTAATGATTATTTGCAAAAAAAAAAAAAAATGTTTATCAGTTTGAACATCAAATATGTTGTCTTTGTAGCATATTCAACTGAATATGGGTTGAAAAGGATTTGCAAATCATTGTATTCCGTTTATATTTACATCTAACACCATTTCCCAACTCATATGGAAACGGGGTTTGTAGAACACACGCTCATACCAGGCAATTCTAATAACAATCAATCAATCAATCAATTCCTTTATTGTCATTGTCATAATAACACTTAAGTCATACATGAACAACGAGATTTTGTTTGAGCTTTGTCCAGTGGCATAGAAACTGCAGGTTGACAATAGTTTACATTTTAGCATTTTAGCATTGTCGGGAAGATGGCGAATAGAGGGACGTGGGGGTGGGAACAGTCAGATGTCTGATGGGTGTTACGTTGATGTTGCAGCAATGCAATGTCCAGAGCACAATTATTGAGGTGGTGAAGAGTGAGGTAATAAGATGGTCCGGGGCAGCAAAGGGTGTTCATTTAGCAGTCTCACAGCCTGGGGATACAGACTGCGAGACATTCTGGTGTCATCAGTGTGTAAATGATATCACCACATGGGCTTAGGAACACTTCAGAAACCCACTGTTAGTAACTACAGTTGGTCGCTACATCTGTAAGTGCAAGTTAAAACTCTCCTATGCAAGGCGAAAACCGTTTATCAACAACACCCAGAAACGCAGTCGGCTTTGCTGGGCCTGAGCTCATCTAAGATGGACTGATACAAAGTGGAAAAGTGTTCTGTGGTCTGACGAGTCCACATTTCAAATTGTTTTTGGAAACTGTGGACGTCGTGTCCTCCGGACCAGAGAGGAAAAGAACCATCCGGATTGTTATAGGCGCAAAGTTGAAAAGCCAGCATCTATGATGGTATGGGGGTGTATTAGTGCCCAAGACATGGGTAACTTACACATCTGTGAAGGCGCCATTAATGCTGAAAGGTACATACAGGTTTTGGAGCAACATATGTTGCCATCCAAGTAACGTTACCATGGACGCCCCTGCTTATTTCAGCAAGACAATGCCAAGCCACGTGTTACATCAACGTGGCTTCATAGTAAAAGAGCGCAGGTACTAGACTGGCCTGCCTGTAGTCCAGACCTGTCCCCCATTGAAAATGTGTGGCGCATTATGAAGCCTAAAATAGCACAACGGAGACCCCCGGACTGTTGAACAACTTAAGCTGTACATCAAGCAAGAATGGGAAAGAATTCCACCTGAGAAGCTTAAAAAATGTGTCTCCTCAGTTCCCAAACGTTTACTGAGTGTTGTTAAAAGGAAAGGCCATGTAACACAGTGGTGAACATGCCCTTTCCCAACTACTTTGGCATGTGTTGCAGCCATGAAATTCTAAGTTAATTATTATTTGCAAAAAAAAAATAAAGTTTATGAGTTTGAACATCAAATATCTTGTTTTTTTAGTGCATTCAATTGAATATGGGTTGAAAAGGATTTGCAAATCATTGTATTACGTTTATATTTACATCTAAAACAATTCCCCAACTCATATGGAAACAGGGTTTGTATTTAGGGCCAACATTGTTCTTCAATTGCAATAAAAAACATATGTTTAGTGTGCCCTAACATTTTGTGTTAAAAAAAAGCCAATAATGCCATTTTTTGTGGTCCCCTTTATTTAGAAAAGTATCAAAGTATCTAAATATATTTTGGTACCGGTACCAGTACCAAAATATTGGTATGGGGACCACCCTAGGGCTGAATAAACATTGATTGACGGTAGCAGTCGAGGATCTACAGCAAGTTGCAGAACCTGGGGGTGGATCACAGCCTCCTATGGCTTAAAACAACACAAATGACAATAATATTGATACTATGGGCAGCTTCAGCGTCCCGCCATCTGCCCTCGATGCAGTCAGACAGTGGTGCGATTTAAAATCGAGGAGCAGTGTGTCACAAACGGGAATAATAATAGAACAACCTTTTATGACACAATATCTCGCCCCCTTAAAAAAATAAGCACAATAGACATCGTATAGAGATATTTTTTTTATCTTGGTTAGACATCACTTCATTTAGTGTTGTTTCCACAGGTTTCTGGCAATCAATCAATGTATATTTGGTTGGACCGAGCATCTTGATACCACATTACATAGCGAGGCTTGATGAGAATGACAGCCCCGCTACTTTATATTCCTTGAGCAAGAAAAAGTCAATAAGTGCCCTGTGCTCCAATTATTGGACAGCCATGAATAATGACATTGGCACGTGAGCGATGACCTGCTCAGATTACATTTTAAGGTTTAGTCGTTTGTGGACGAGGCCGCTAATACGTCTCCGGTGGGGATGGGCAATTATATGATCGGGATCGATGATCGGGATCAATTTTCAGGGCGATCACTATGATCAGCTGCCAGCATTATGAACTTGATCAAACATGGCGGAATGGACCTTTTCCGGCCCAATTTTTAGTTGTAAGGGTGCGGTACTTCACAGGTAGTAAACAAATTGACGGAACTTGAGATAAACACGGAGCCGTGGACAGCAAATTGTTAGTTAACGTCATAAAATGAGTCTGTTGTTGAATAAAAAGGGTTACCGTATTTTTCGGAGTATAAGTCGCACCGGAGTATAAGTCGCACCTGCCGAAAATGCATAATAAAGAAGGCAAAAAACATATATAAGTTGCACTGGAGCCCGGCCAAACTATGAAAAAAACTGCGATTTATAGTCCGAAAAATACGGTAGTCAACATCAGCTGTGTGCTGGGGATTTGGGTGATATAGGGTAAATTAAGCCGATGTGCAAGCATGTTGCCGGTTGATGCCCTCAAAAACCGGCAAAACAACAAATGTGTTTAATTATTTGAAGAAGTACCACATAATGCTACCTATGCTGGCAGTTTGATTCTGGCACCTTGGATTCGAGAAGTGTGTCTCGTTTCCTTGGACTCCCCCTTGATCTTGAACCCCCTTGCATGGACACTGACTCTGACATGAGTCTGAATAGCCTCCAATTGCTGCCAGCACAGGTAGTATTGGAACTTTAGCCGCAACTAGCAGTCTCGCCTCTGGATAAACAGCTCTGACGCAG